>NC_068947.1:23092078-23175849 GCF_026419915.1 Harpia harpyja | reverse complement strand
GTAGTAACAGTCCCCGGCAGCTGAGCCCTCGTCGTAGTAACGGTCCCCGGCAGCCGAGCCCTCGTCGTAGTAATGGTCCCAGGCAGTCGAGCCCTCGTCGTAGTAATGGTCCCCGGCAGCCGAGCCCTCGTCGTAGTAATGGTCCCCGGTAGCCGAGCCCTCGTCGACAATTTTTTCCCCGGCAGCCGAGCCCTCGTCGTAGTAATGGTCCCCGGTAGCCGAGCCCTAGTCGTAGTAATGGTCCCCGGCAGCCGAGACCTCGTCCACAATTTTTTCCCAGGCAGCCAAGCCCTCTTCATAGTAATGGTCCCCGGCAGCCGAGCCCTCGTCCAGAATTGTTTCCCTGGCAGCCGAGCCCTCGTCGTAGTAATGGTCCCCGGCAGCCGAGCCCTCGTCGTAGTAATGCTCACCGGCAGCCGAGCCCTCGTCGTAGTAATGGTCCCAGGCAGCCGAGCCCTCGTCGTAGTAATGGTCCCCGGCAGTCGAGCCCTCGTCGACAATTTTTTCCCCGGCAGCTGAGCCCTCGTCGTAGTAATGATCCCCGGCAGCCGAGCCCTCGTCGTAGTAACGGTCCCCGGCAGCCGAGCCCTCGTCGTAGTAACGGTCCCCGGCAGCCGAGCCCTCGTCGTAGTAACGGTCCCCGGCAGTCGAGCCCTCGTCGTAGTAATGGTCCCCGGCAGCCGAGCCCTCGTCGACAATTGTTTCCCCGGCAGCCGAGCCCTCGTCGTAGTAACGGTCCCCGGCAGCCGAGCCCTCGTCGTAGTAACGGTCCCCGGCAGCCGAACCCTCGTCGTAGTAACGGTCCCCGGCAGCCGAGCCCTCGTCGTAGTAATGGTCCCCGGCAGCCGAGCCCTCGTCGTAGTAACGGTCCCCGGCAGCCGAGCCCTCGTCGTAGTAATGTTCCCCGGCAGCCGAGCCCTCGTCGTAGTAATGGTCCCCGGCAGCCGAGACCTCGTCGACAATTTTTTCCCCGGCAGCCGAGCCCTCGTCGTAGTAATGGTCCCCGGTAGCCGAGCCCTAGTCGTAGTAATGGTCCCCGGCAGCCGAGCCCTCGTCCACAATTTTTTCCCAGGCAGCCAAGCCCTCTTCGTAGTAATGGTCCCCGGCAGCCGAGCCCTCGTCCAGAATTGTTTCCCCGGCAGCCGAGCCCTCGTCGTAGTAATGGTCCCCGGCAGCCGAGCCCTCGTCGTAGTAATGCTCCCCGGCAGCCGAGCCCTCGTCGTAGTAACGGTCCCCGGCAGCCGAGCCCTCGTCGTAGTAATGGTCCCCGGCAGCCGAGCCCTCGTCGTAGTAATGGTCCCCGGCAGCTGAGCCCTCATCGTAGTAATGGTCCCCGGCAGCCGAGCCCTCGTCGTAGTAATGGTCCCCGGCAGCCGAGCCCTCGTCGACAATTTTTCCCCCGGCAGCCGAGCCCTCGTCGTAGTAATGGTCCCCGGCAGCCGAGCCCTCGTCGACAATTTTTTCCCCGGCAGCCGAGCCCTCGTCGTAGTAACGGTCCCCGGCAGCCGAGCCCTCGTCGACAATTTTTTCCCCGGCAGCCGAGCCCTCGTCGTAGTAATGGTCCCCGGCAGTCGAGCCCTCGTTGACAATTTTTTCCCCGGCAGCCGAGCCCTCGTCGTAGTAATGGTCCCCGGCAGCCGAGCCCTCGTCGACAATTGTTTCCCCGGCAGCCGAGCCCTCGTCGTAGTAATGGTCCCCGGCAGCCGAGCCCTCGTCGTAGTAACGGTCCCAGGCAGCCGAGCCCTCGTCGTAGTAATGGTCCCCGGCAGCCGAGCCCTCGTCGACTATTGTTTCCCCGGCAGCCGAGCCCTCGTCGTAGTAATGGTCCCCGGCAGCCGAGCCCTCGTCGTAGTATATGGTCCCCGGCAGCCGAGCCCTCGTCGTAGTAATGGTCCCCGGCAGCTGAGCCCTCGTCGTAGTAACGGTCCCCGGCAGCCGAGCCCTCGTCTTAGTAACGGTCCCCGGCAGCCGAGCCCTCGTCGTAGTAATGGTCCCAGGCAGCCGAGCCCTCGTCGTAGTAACAGTCCCCGGCAGCTGAGCCCTCGTCGTAGTAACGGTCCCCGGCAGCCGAGCCCTCGTCGTAGTAATGGTCCCAGGCAGTCGAGCCCTCGTCGTAGTAATGGTCCCCGGCAGCCGAGCCCTCGTCGTAGTAATGGTCCCCGGTAGCCGAGCCCTCGTCGACAATTTTTTCCCCGGCAGCCGAGCCCTCGTCGTAGTAATGGTCCCCGGTAGCCGAGCCCTAGTCGTAGTAATGGTCCCCGGCAGCCGAGACCTCGTCCACAATTTTTTCCCAGGCAGCCAAGCCCTCTTCATAGTAATGGTCCCCGGCAGCCGAGCCCTCGTCCAGAATTGTTTCCCTGGCAGCCGAGCCCTCGTCGTAGTAATGGTCCCCGGCAGCCGAGCCCTCGTCGTAGTAATGCTCACCGGCAGCCGAGCCCTCGTCGTAGTAATGGTCCCAGGCAGCCGAGCCCTCGTCGTAGTAATGGTCCCCGGCAGTCGAGCCCTCGTCGACAATTTTTTCCCCGGCAGCTGAGCCCTCGTCGTAGTAATGATCCCCGGCAGCCGAGCCCTCGTCGTAGTAACGGTCCCCGGCAGCCGAGCCCTCGTCGTAGTAACGGTCCCCGGCAGCCGAGCCCTCGTCGTAGTAACGGTCCCCGGCAGTCGAGCCCTCGTCGTAGTAATGGTCCCCGGCAGCCGAGCCCTCGTCGACAATTGTTTCCCCGGCAGCCGAGCCCTCGTCGTAGTAACGGTCCCCGGCAGCCGAGCCCTCGTCGTAGTAACGGTCCCCGGCAGCCGAACCCTCGTCGTAGTAACGGTCCCCGGCAGCCGAGCCCTCGTCGTAGTAATGGTCCCCGGCAGCCGAGCCCTCGTCGTAGTAACGGTCCCCGGCAGCCGAGCCCTCGTCGTAGTAACGGTCCCCGGCAGCCGAGCCCTCGTCGTAGTAATGGTCCCCGGCAGCCGAGACCTCGTCGACAATTTTTTCCCCGGCAGCCGAGCCCTCGTCGTAGTAATGGTCCCCGGTAGCCGAGCCCTAGTCGTAGTAATGGTCCCCGGCAGCCGAGCCCTCGTCCACAATTTTTTCCCAGGCAGCCAAGCCCTCTTCGTAGTAATGGTCCCCGGCAGCCGAGCCCTCGTCCAGAATTGTTTCCCCGGCAGCCGAGCCCTCGTCGTAGTAACGGTCCCCGGCAGCCGAGCCCTCGTCGTAGTAATGGTCCCCGGCAGCCGAGCCCTCGTCGTAGTAATGGTCCCCGGCAGCTGAGCCCTCATCGTAGTAATGGTCCCCGGCAGCCGAGCCCTCGTCGTAGTAATGGTCCCCGGCAGCCGAGCCCTCGTCGACAATTTTTCCCCCCGGCAGCCGAGCCCTCGTCGTAGTAATGGTCCCCGGCAGCCGAGCCCTCGTCGTAGTAACGGTCCCCGGCAGCCGAGCCCTCGTCGACAATTTTTTCCCCGGCAGCCGAGCCCTCGTCGTAGTAACGGTCCCCGGCAGCCGAGCCCTCGTCGTAGTAATGGTCCCCGGCAGCCGAGCCCTCGTCGACAATTTTTCCCCCGGCAGCCGAGCCCTCGTCGTAGTAACGGTCCCCCGGCAGCCGAGCCCTCGTCGTAGTAACGGTCCCCGGCAGCCGAGCCCTCGTCGACAATTTTTTCCCCGGCAGCCAAGCCCTCGTCGTAGTAATGGTCCCCGGCAGTCGAGCCCTCGTTGACAATTGTTTCCCCGGCAGCCGAGCCCTCGTCGTACTAATGGTCCCCGGCAGCCGAGCCCTCGTCGTAGTAATGGTCCCCGGCAGCCGAGCCCTCGTAGTAGTAATGGTCCCCGACAGCCGAGCCCTCGTCGACAATTGTTTCCCCGGCAGCCGAGACCTCGTCGTAGTAACGGTCCCCGGCAGCTGAGCCCTCGTCGTAGTAACGGTCCCCGACAGCCGAACCCTCGTCGTAGTAACGGTCCCCGGCAGCCGAGCCCTCGTCGTAGTAACGGTCCCCCGGCAGCCGAGCCCTCGTCGTAGTAACGGTCCCCGGCAGCCGAGCCCTCGTCCACAATTTTTTCCCAGGCAGCCGAGCCCTCTTCGTAGTAATGGTCCCCGGCAGCCGAGCCCTCGTCCAGAATTGTTTCCCCGGCAGCCGAGCCCTCGTCGTAGTAATGCTCCCCGGCAGCCGAGCCCTCGTCGTAGTAACGGTCCCCGGCAGCCGAGCCCTCGTCGTAGTAATGGTCCCCGGCAGCCGAGCCCTCGTCGTAGTAATGGTCCCCGGCAGCTGAGCCCTCATCGTAGTAATGGTCCCCGGCAGCCGAGCCCTCGTCGTAGTAATGGTCCCCGGCAGCCGAGCCCTCGTCGACAATTTTTCCCCCGGCAGCCGAGCCCTCGTCGTAGTAACGGTCCCCGGCAGCCGAGCCCTCGTCGACAATTTTTTCCCTGGCAGCCGAGCCCTCGTCGTAGTAATGGTCCACGGCAGTCGAGCCCTCGTTGACAATTTTTTCCCCGGCAGCCGAGCCCTCGTCGTAGTAATGGTCCCCGGCAGCCGAGCCCTCGTCGACAATTGTTTCCCCGGCAGCCGAGCCCTCGTCGTAGTAATGGTCCCCGGCAGCCGAGCCCTCGTCGTAGTAACGGTCCCAGGCAGCCGAGCCCTCGTCGTAGTAATGGTCCCCGGCAGCCGAGCCCTCGTCGACTATTGTTTCCCCGGCAGCCGAGCCCTCGTCGTAGTAATGGTCCCCGGCTGCCGAGCCCTCGTCGTAGTAATGGTCCCCGGCAGCCGAGCCCTCTTCGTAGTAATGGTCCCCGGCAGCTGAGCCCTCGTCGTAGTAACGGTCCCCGGCAGCCGAGCCCTCGTCTTAGTAACGGTCCCCGGCAGCCGAGCCCTCGTCGTAGTAACGGTCCCAGGCAGCCGAGCCCTCGTCGTAGTAATGGTTCCCGGCAGCCAAGCCCTAGTCGTAGTAACGGTCCCCCGGGAGCCGAACCCTCGTCGTAGTAACGGTCCCCGGCAATCGAGCCCTCGTCGTAGTAATGGTCCCCGGCAGCCGAGCCCTTGTCGTAGCAATGGTCCCCCGGCAGCCGAGTCCTCGTCGACAATTTTTTCCCCGGCAGCCGAGCCCTCGTCGTAGTAATGGTCCCCGGTAGCCGAGCCCTAGTCGTAGTAATGGTCCCCGGCAGCCGAGCCCTCGTCCACAATTTTTTCCCAGGCAGCCAAGCCCTCTTCGTAGTAATGGTCCCCGGCAGCCGAGCCCTCGTCCAAAATTGTTTCCCCGGCAGCCGAGCCCTCGTCGTAGTAATGGTCCCCGGCAGCCGAGCCCTCGTCGTAGTAATGCTCCCCGGCAGCCGAACCCTCCTCGTAGTAATGGTCCACGGCAGTCGAGCCCTCGTTGACAATTTTTTCCCCGGCAGCCGAGCCCTCGTCGTAGTAATGGTCCCCGGCAGCCGAGCCCTCGTCGACAATTGTTTCCCCGGCAGCCGAGCCCTCGTCGTAGTAATGGTCCCCGGCAGCCGAGCCCTCGTCGTAGTAACGGTCCCAGGCAGCCGAGCCCTCGTCGTAGTAATGGTCCCCGGCAGCCGAGCCCTCGTCGACTATTGTTTCCCCGGCAGCCGAGCCCTCGTCGTAGTAATGGTCCACGGCAGTCGAGCCCTCGTTGACAATTTTTTCCCCGGCAGCCGAGCCCTCGTCGTAGTAATGGTCCCCGGCAGCCGAGCCCTCGTCGACAATTGTTTCCCCGGCAGCCGAGCCCTCGTCGTAGTAATGGTCCCCGGCAGCCGAGCCCTCGTCGTAGTAACGGTCCCAGGCAGCCGAGCCCTCGTCGTAGTAATGGTCCCCGGCAGCCGAGCCCTCGTCGACTATTGTTTCCCCGGCAGCCGAGCCCTCGTCGTAGTAATGGTCCCCGGCTGCCGAGCCCTCGTCGTAGTAATGGTCCCCGGCAGCCGAGCCCTCTTCGTAGTAATGGTCCCCGGCAGCTGAGCCCTCGTCGTAGTAACGGTCCCCGGCAGCCGAGCCCTCGTCTTAGTAACGGTCCCCGGCAGCCGAGCCCTCGTCGTAGTAACGGTCCCAGGCAGCCGAGCCCTCGTCGTAGTAACGGTCCCCGGCAGCTGAGCCCTCGTCGTAGTAACGGTCCCCGGCAGCCGAGCCCTCGTCGTAGTAATGGTCCCAGGCAGTCGAGCCCTCGTCGTAGTAATGGACCCCGGCAGCCGAGCCCTCGTCGTAGTAATGGTCCCCGGTAGCCGAGCCCTCATCGACAATTGTTTCCCCGGCAGCCGAGCCCTCGTCGTACTAATGGTCCCCGGCAGCCGAGCCCTCGTCGTAGTAATGGTCCCCGGCAGCCGAGCCCTCGTCGACAATTGTTTCCCCGGCAGCCGAGCCCTCGTCGTAGTAATGGTTCCCGGCAGCCAAGCCCTAGTCGTAGTAACGGTCCCCGGGAGCCGAACCCTCGTCGTAGTAACGGTCCCCGGCAATCGAGCCCTCGTCGTAGTAATGGTCCCCGGCAGCCGAGCCCTTGTCGTAGCAATGGTCCCCGGCAGCCGAGCCCTCGTCGACAATTTTTTCCCCGGCAGCCGAGCCCTCGTCGTAGTAATGGTCCCCGGTAGCCGAGCCCTAGTCGTAGTAATGGTCCCCGGCAGCCGAGCCCTCGTCCACAATTTTTTCCCAGGCAGCCAAGCCCTCTTCGTAGTAATGGTCCCCGGCAGCCGAGCCCTCGTCCAAAATTGTTTCCCCGGCAGCCGAGCCCTCGTCGTAGTAATGGTCCCCGGCAGCCGAGCCCTCGTCGTAGTAATGCTCCCCGGCAGCCGAGCCCTCATCGTAGTAACGGTCCCAGGCAGCTGAGCCCTCATCGTAGTAATGGTCCCCGGCAGCCGAGCCCTCGTCGTAGTAACGGTCCCCGGCAGCCGAGCCCTCGTCGTAGTAACGGTCCCCGGCAGCTGAGCCCTCGTCGACAATTTTTCCCCCGGCAGCCGAGCCCTCGTCGTAGTAACGGTCCCCGGCAGCCGAGCCCTCGTCGTAGTAACGGTCCCCGGCAGCCGAGCCCTCGTCGACAATTTTTTCCCCGGCAGCCAAGCCCTCGTCGTAGTAATGGTCCCCGGCAGTCGAGCCCTCGTTGACAATTTTTTCCCCGGCAGCAGAGCCCTCGTCGTAGTAATGGTCCCCGGCAGCCGAGCCCTCGTCGACAATTGTTTCCCCGGCAGCCGAGCCCTCGTCGTAGTAATGGTCCCCGGCAGCCGAGCCCTCGTCGTAGTAACGGTCCCAGGCAGCCGAGCCCTCGTCGTAGTAATGGTCCCCGGCAGCCGAGCCCTCGTCGACTATTGTTTCCCCGGCAGCCGAGCCCTCATCGTAGTAATGGTCCCCGGCAGCCGAGCCCTCGTCGTAGTATATGGTCCCCGGCAGCCGAGCCCTCGTCGTAGTAATGGTCCCCGGCAGCTGAGCCCTCGTCGTAGTAACGGTCCCCGGCAGCCGAGCCCTCGTCTTAGTAACGGTCCCCGGCAGCCGAGCCCTCGTCGTAGTAACGGTCCCCGGCAGCTGAGCCCTCGTCGTAGTAACGGTCCCCGGCAGCCGAGCCCTCGTCATAGTAATGGTCCCAGGCAGTCGAGCCCTCGTCGTAGTAATGGTCCCCGGCAGCCGAGCCCTCGTCGTAGTAATGGTCCCCGGCAGCCGAGCCCTCGTCGACAATTGTTTCCCCGGCAGCCGAGCCCTCGTCGTACTAATGGTCCCCGGCAGCCGAGCCCTCGTCGTAGTAATGGTCCCCAGCATCCGATCCCTCGTTGACAATTTTTTCCCCGGCAGCCGAGCCCTCGTCGTAGTAATGGTCCCCGGCAGCCAAGCCCTCGTCGTAGTAACGGTCCCCGGCAGCCGAACCCTCGTCGTAGTAACGGTCCCCGGCAGTCGAGCCCTCGTCGTAATAATGGTCCCCGGCAGCCGAGCCCTTGTCGTAGCAATGGTCCCCGGCAGCCGAGCCCTCGTCGACAATTTTTTCCCCGGCAGCCGAGCCCTCGTCGTAGTAATGGTCCCCGGTAGCCGAGCCCTAGTCGTAGTAATGGTCCCCGGCAGCCGAGCCCTCGTCCACAATTTTTTCCCAGGCAGCCAAGCCCTCTTCGTAGTAATGGTCCCCGGCAGCCGAGCCCTCGTCCAGAATTGTTTCCCCGGCAGCCGAGCCCTCGTCGTAGTAATGGTCCCCGGCAGCCGAGCCCTCGTCGTAGTAATGCTCACCGGCAGCCGAGCCCTCGTCGTAGTAACGGTCCCCGGCAGCCGAGCCCTCGTCGTAGTAATGGTCCCCGGCAGCCGAGCCCTCGTCGTAGTAATGGTCCCCGGCAGTCGAGCCCTCGTCGTAGTAATGGTCCCCGGCAGCCGAGCCCTCGTCGACAATTGTTTCCCCGGCAGCCGAGCCCTCGTCGTACTAATGGTCCCCGGCAGCCGAGCCCTCGTCGTAGTAATGGTCCCCGGCAGCCGAGCCCTCGTAGTAGTAATGGTCCCCGACAGCCGAGCCCTCGTCGACAATTGTTTCCCCGGCAGCCGAGCCCTCGTCGTAGTAACGGTCCCGGGCAGCCGAGACCTCGTCGTAGTAACGGTCCCCGGCAGCCGAACCCTCGTCGTAGTAACGGTCCCCGGCAGCCGAGCCCTCGTCGTAGTAATGGTCCCCGGCAGCCGAGCCCTCGTCGTAGTAACGGTCCCCGGCAGCCGAGCCCTCGTCGTAGTAACGGTCCCCGGCAGCCGAGCCCTCGTCGTAGTAACGGTCCCCGGCAGCCGAGCCCTCGTCGTAGTAATGGTCCCCGGCAGCCGAGCCCGCGTCGACAATTTTTTCCCCGGCAGCCGAGCCCTCGTCGTAGTAATGGTCCCCGGCAGCCGAGCCCTAGTCGTAGTAATGGTCCCCGGCAGCCGAGCCCTCGTCCACAATTTTTTCCCAGGCAGCCAAGCCCTCTTCGTAGTAATGGTCCCCGGCAGCCGAGCCCTCGTCCAGAATTGTTTCCCTGGCAGCCGAGCCCTCGTCGTAGTAATGGTCCCCGGCAGCCGAGCCCTCGTCGTAGTAATGCTCCCCGGCAGCCGAGCCCTCGTCGTAGTAACGGTCCCCGGCAGCCGAGCCCTCGTCGTAGTAATGGTCCCCGGCAGCCGAACCCTCGTCGTAGTAATGGTCCCCGGCAGCTGAGCCCTCATCGTAGTAATGGTCCCCGGCAGCCGAGCCCTCGTCGTAGTAATGGTCCCCGGCAGCCGAGCCCTCGTCGACAATTTTTCCCCCGGCAGCCGAGCCCTCGTCGTAGTAATGGTCCCCAGCAGCCGAGCCCTCGTCGACAATTGTTTCCCCGGCAGCCGAACCCTCGTCGTAGTAATGGTCCCCGGCAGCCAAGCCCTCGTCGTAGTAACGGTCCCCGGCAGCCGAACCCTCGTCGTAGTAACGGTCCCCGGCAGTCGAGCCCTCGTCGTAATAATGGTCCCCGGCAGCCGAGCCCTTGTCGTAGCAATGGTCCCCGGCAGCCGAGCCCTCGTCGACAATTTTTTCCCCGGCAGCCGAGCCCTCGTCGTAGTAATGGTCCCCGGTAGCCGAGCCCTAGTCGTAGTAATGGTCCCCGGCAGCCGAGCCCTCGTCCACAATTTTTTCCCAGGCAGCCAAGCCCTCTTCGTAGTAATGGTCCCCGGCAGCCGAGCCCTCGTCCAGAATTGTTTCCCCGGCAGCCGAGCCCTCGTCGTAGTAATGGTCCCCGGCAGCCGAGCCCTCGTCGTAGTAATGCTCACCGGCAGCCGAGCCCTCGTCGTAGTAACGGTCCCCGGCAGCCGAGCCCTCGTCGTAGTAATGGTCCCCGGCAGCCGAGCCCTCGTCGTAGTAATGGTCCCCGGCAGTCGAGCCCTCGTCGACAATTTTTTCCCCGGCAGCCGAGCCCTCGTCGTAGTAATGATCCCCGGCAGCCGAGCCCTCGTCGTAGTAACGGTCCCCGGCAGCCGAGCCCTCGTCGTAGTAACGGTCCCCGGCAGCCGAGCCCTCGTCGTACTAATGGTCCCCGGCAGTCGAGCCCTCGTCGTAGTAATGGTCCCTGGCAGCCGAGCCCTCGTCGACAATTGTTTCCCCGGCAGCCGAGCCCTCGTCGTACTAATGGTCCCCGGCAGCCGAGCCCTCGTCGTAGTAATGGTCCCCGGCAGCCGAGCCCTCGTCGACAATTGTTTCCCCCGGCAGCCGAGCCCTCGTCGTAGTAACGGTCCCCGGCAGCCGAGACCTCGTCGTAGTAACGGTCCCCGGCAGCCGAACCCTCGTCGTAGTAACGGTCCCCGGCAGCCGAGCCCTCGTCGTAGTAACGGTCCCCGGCAGCCGAGCCCTCGTCGTAGTAACGGTCCCCGGCAGCCGAGCCCTCGTCGTAGTAACGGTCGCCGGCAGCCGAGCCCTCGTCGTAGTAACGGTCCCCGGCAGCCGAGCCCTCGTCGTAGTAATGGTCCCCGGCAGCCGAGCCCTCGTCGACAATTTTTTCCCCGGCAGCCGAGCCCTCGTCGTAGTAATGGTCCCCGGCAGCCGAGCCCTAGTCGTAGTAATGGTCCCCGGCAGCCGAGCCCTCGTCCACAATTTTTTCCCAGGCAGCCAAGCCCTCTTCGTAGTAATGGTCCCCGGCAGCCGAGCCCTCGTCCAGAATTATTTCCCTGGCAGCCGAGCCCTCGTCGTAGTAATGGTCCCCGGCAGCCGAGCCCTCGTCGTAGTAATGCTCCCCGGCAGCCGAGCCCTCGTCGTAGTAACGGTCCCCGGCAGCCGAGCCCTCGTCGTAGTAATGGTCCCCGGCAGCCGAACCCTCGTCGTAGTAATGGTCCCCGGCAGCTGAGCCCTCATCGTAGTAATGGTCCCCGGCAGCCGAGCCCTCGTCGTAGTAATGGTCCCCGGCAGCCGAGCCCTCGTCGACAATTTTTCCCCCGGCAGCCGAGCCCTCGTCGTAGTAACGGTCCCCGGCAGCCGAGCCCTCGTCGTAGTAATGCTCCCCGGCAGCCGAGCCCTCGTCGTAGTAATGCTCCCCGGCAGCCGAGCCCTCGTCGTAGTAACGGTCCCCGGCAGCCGAGCCCTCGTCGTAGTAATGGTCCCCGGCAGTCGAGCCCTCGTCGACAATTGTTTCCCCGGCAGCCGAGCCCTCGTCGTAGTAATGGTCCCCGGCAGCCGAGCCCTAGTCGTAGTAACGGTCCCCGGCAGCCGAACCCTCGTCGTAGTAATGGTCCCCGGCAGCCGAGCCCTCGTCGACTATTGTTTCCACGGCAGCCGAGCCCTCGTCGTAGTAATGGTCCCCGGCAGCCGAGCCCTCGTCGTAGTATATGGTCCCCGGCAGCCGAGCCCTCGTCGTAGTAATGGTCCCCGGCAGCTGAGCCCTCGTCGTAGTAACGGTCCCCGGCAGCCGAGCCCTCGTCTTAGTAACGGTCCCCGGCAGCCGAGCCCTCGTCGTAGTAATGGTCCCAGGCAGCCGAGCCCTCATCGTAGTAACGGTCCCCGGCAGCCGAGCCCTCGTCGTAGTAATGGTCCCCGGCAGCCGAGCCCTCGTCGTAGTAACGGTCCCCGGCAGCTGAGCCCTCGTCGTAGTAACGGTCCCCGGCAGCCGAGCCCTCGTCGTAGTAATGGTCCCAGGCAGTCGAGCCCTCGTCGTAGTAATGGTCCCCGGCAGCCGAGCCCTCGTCGTAGTAATGGTCCCCGGCAGCCGAGCCCTCGTCGACAATTCTTTCCCCGGCAGCCGAGCCCTCCTCGTACTAATGGTCCCCGGCAGCCGAGCCCTCGTCGTAGTAATGGTCCCCGGCAGCCGAGCCCTCGTCGACAATTGTTTCCCCGGCAGCCGAGCCCTCGTCGTAGTAATGGTCCCCGGCAGCCAAGCCCTAGTCGTAGTAACGGTCCCAGCAGCCGAACCCTCGTCGTAGTAACGGTCCCCGGCAGTCGAGCCCTCGTCGTAGTAATGGTCCCCGGCAGCCGAGCCCTTGTCGTAGCAATGGTCCCCGGCAGCCGAGCCCTCGTCGACAATTTTTTCCCCGGCAGCCGAGCCCTCGTCGTAGTAATGGTCCCCGGTAGCCGAGCCCTAGTCGTAGTAATGGTCCCCGGCAGCCGAGCCCTCGTCCACAATTTTTTCCCAGGCAGCCAAGCCCTCTTCGTAGTAATGGTCCCCCGGCAGCCGAGCCCTCGTCCAGAATTGTTTCCCCGGCAGCCGAGCCCTCGTCGTAGTAATGGTCCCCGGCAGCTGAGCCCTCATCGTAGTAATGGTCCCCGGCAGCCGAGCCCTCGTCGTAGTAATGGTCCCCGGCAGCCGAGCCCTCGTCGACAATTTTTCCCCCGGCAGCCGAGCCCTCGTCGTAGTAACGGTCCCCGGCAGCCGAGCCCTCGTCGACAATTTTTTCCCCGGCAGCCGAGCCCTCGTCGTAGTAATGGTTTCCGGCAGTCGAGCCCTCGTTGACAATTTTTTCCCCGGCAGCCGAGCCCTCATCGTAGTAATGGTCCCCGGCAGCCGAGCCCTCGTCGACAATTGTTTCCCCGGCAGCCGAGCCCTCGTCGTAGTAATGGTCCCCGGCAGCCGAGCCCTCGTCGTAGTATATGGTCCGAGGCAGCCAAGCCCTCGTCGTAGTAATGGTCCCCGGCAGCCGAGCCCTCGTCGACAATTTTTTCCCCGGCAGCCGAGCCCTCGTAGTAGTAATGGTCCCCGACAGCCGAGCCCTCGTCGACAATTGTTTCCCCGGCAGCCGAGCCCTCGTCGTAGTAACGATCCCCGGCAGCCGAGCCCTCGTCGTAGTAACGGTCCCCGGCAGCCGAGCCCTCGTCGTAGTAATGGTCCCAGGCAGTCGAGCCCTCGTCGTAGTAATGGTCCCCGGCAGCCGAGCCCTCGTCGTAGTAATGGTCCCCGGCAGCCGAGCCCTCGTCGACAATTGTTTCCCCGGCAGCCGAGCCCTCGTCGTACTAATGGTCCCCGGCAGCCGAGCCCTCGTCGTAGTAATGGTCCCAGGCAGTCGAGCCCTCGTCGTAGTAATGGTCCCCGGCAGCCGAGCCCTCGTCGTAGTAATGGTCCCCGGCAGCCCAGCCCTCGTCGACAATTGTTTCCCCGGCAGCCGAGCCCTCGTCATAGTAATGGTCCCCGGCAGCCAAGCCCTAGTCGTAGTAACGGTCCCCGGGAGCCGAACCCTCGTCGTAGTAACGGTCCCCGGCAGTCGAGCCCTCGTCATAGTAATGGTCCCCGGCAGCCGAGCCCTTGTCGTAGCAATGGTCCCCGGCAGCCGAGCCCTCGTCGACAATTTTTTCCCCGGCAGCCGAGCCCTCGTCGTAGTAATGGTCCCCGGTAGCCGAGCCCTAGTCGTAGTAATGGTCCCCGGCAGCCGAGCCCTCGTCCACAATTTTTTCCCAGGCAGCCAAGCCCTCTTCGTAGTAATGGTCCCCGGCAGCCGAGCCCTCGTCCAGAATTGTTTCCCCGGCAGCCGAGCCCTCGTCGTAGTAATGGTCCCCGGCAGCCGAGCCCTCGTCGTAGTAATGCTCCCCGGCAGCCGAGCCCTCGTCGTAGTAACGGTCCCCGGCAGCCGAGCCCTCGTCGTAGTAATGGTCCCCGGCAGCTGAGCCCTCGTCGTAGTAACGGTCCCCGGCAGCCGAGCCCTCGTCGTAGTAATGGTCCCCGGCACTCAAGCCCTCGTCGTAGTAATGGTCCCCGGCAGCCGAGCCCTCGTCGACAATTGTTTCCCCGGCAGCCGAGCCCTCGTCGTACTAATGGTCCCCGGCAGCCGAGCCCTCGTCGTAGTAATGGTCCCCGGCAGCCGAGCCCTCGTAATAGTAATGGTCCCCGACAGCCGAGCCCTCGTCGACAATTGTTTCCCCGGCAGCCGAGCCCTCGTCGTAGTAACGGTCCCCGGCAGCCGAGCCCTCGTCGTAGTAATGGTCCCCCGGCAGCCGAGCCCTCGTCGTAGTAATGGTCAACGGCAGCCGAGCCCTCGTCAACAATTTTTCCCCCGGCAGCCGAGCCCTCGTCGTAGTAACGGTCCCCCGGCAGCCGAGCCCTCGTCGACAATTTTTTCCCCGGCAGCCGAGCCCTCGTCGTAGTAATGGTCCCCGGCAGTCGAGCCCTCGTTGACAATTTTTTCCCCGGCAGCCGAGCCCTCGTCGTAGTAATGGTCCCCGGTAGCCGAGCCCTAGTCGTAGTAATGGTCCCCGGCAGCCGAGCCCTCGTCCACAATTTTTTCCCAGGCAGCCAAGCCCTCTTCGTAGTAATGGTCCCCGGCAGCCGAGCCCTCGTCCAGAATTGTTTCCCCGGCAGCCGAGCCCTCGTCGTAGTAATGGTCCCCGGCAGCCGAGCCCTCGTCGTAGTAAGGGTCCCCGGCAGCCGAGCCCTCGTCGTAGTAACGGTCCCCGGCAGCCGAGCCCTCGTCGTAGTAATGGTCCCCGGCAGCCGAGCCCTCGTCGTAGTAATGGTCCCCGGCAGCCGAGCCCTCATCGTAGTAATGGTCCCCGGCAGCCGAGCCCTCGTCGTAGTAATGGTCCCCGGCAGCCGAGCCCTCGTCGACAATTTTTCCCCCGGCAGCCGAGCCCTCGTCGTAGTAACGGTCCCCGGCAGCCGAGCCCTCGTCGACAATTTTTTCCCCGGCAGCCGAGCCCTCGTCGTAGTAATGGTTTCCGGCAGTCGAGCCCTCGTTGACAATTTTTTCCCCGGCAGCCGAGCCCTCGTCGTAGTAATGGTCCCCGGCAGCCGAGCCCTCGTCGACAATTGTTTCCCCGGCAGCCGAGCCCTCGTCGTAGTAATGGTCCCCGGCAGCCGAGCCCTCGTCGTAGTAACGGTCCCCGGCAGGCGAGCCCTCATCGTAGTAATGGTCCCCGGCAGCCGAGCCCTCGTCGTAGTAATGGTCCCCGGCAGCCGAGCCCTCGTCGTAGTAACGGTCCCCGGCAGCCGAGCCCTCGTCGTAGTAACGGTCCCCGGCAGCCGAGCCCTCGTCGTAGTAATGGTCCCCGGCAGCCGAGCCCTCGTCGTAGTAACGGTCCCCGGCAGCTGAGCCCTCGTCGTAGTAACGGTCCCCGGCAGCCGAGCCCTCGTCGTAGTAATGGTCCCCGGCAGTCGAGCCCTCGTCGTAGTAATGGTCCCCGGCAGCCGAGCCCTCGTCGTAGTAATTGTCCCCGGCAGCCGAGCCCTCGTCGACAATTGTTTCCCCAGCAGCCGAGCCCTCGTCGTAGTAATGGTCCCCGGCAGCCAAGCCCTAGTCGTAGTAACGGTCCCCCGGCAGTCGAGCCCTCGTCGTAGTAACGGTCCCCGGCAGTCGAGCCCTCGTCGTAGTAATGGTCCCCGGCAGCCGAGCCCTTGTCGTAGCAATGGTCCCCGGCAGCCGAGCCCTCGTCGACAATTTTTTCCCCGGCAGCCGAGCCCTCGTCGTAGTAACGGTCCCCGGCAGCCGAGCCCTCGTCGACAATTTTTTCCCCGGCAGCCGAGCCCTCGTCGTAGTAATGGTCCCCGGCAGTCGAGCCCTCGTTGACAATTTTTTCCCCGGCAGCCGAGCCCTCGTCGTAGTAATGGTCCCCGGTAGCCGAGCCCTAGTCGTAGTAATGGTCCCCGGCAGCCGAGCCCTCGTCCACAATTTTTTCCCAGCCAGCCAAGCCCTCTTCGTAGTAATGGTCCCCGGCAGCCGAGCCCTCGTCCAGAATTGTTTCCCCGGCAGCCGAGCCCTCGTCGTAGTAATGGTCCCCGGCAGCCGAGCCCTCGTCGTAGTAAGGGTCCCCGGCAGCCGAGCCCTCGTCGTAGTAACGGTCCCCGGCAGCCGAGCCCTCGTCGTAGTAATGGTCCCCGGCAGCCGAGGCCTCGTCGTAGTAATGGTCCCCGGCAGCTGAGCCCTCATCGTAGTAATAGTCCCCGGCAGCCGAGCCCTCGTCGTAGTAACGGTCCCCGGCAGCTGAGCCCTCGTCGTAGTAACGGTCCCCGGCAGCCGAGCCCTCGTCGTAGTAATGGTCCCAGGCAGTCGAGCCCTCGTCGTAGTAATGGACCCCGGCAGCCGAGCCCTCGTCGTAGTAATGGTCCCCGGTAGCCGAGCCCTCATCGACAATTGTTTCCCCCGGCAGCCGAGCCCTCGTCGTACTAATGGTCCCCGGCAGCCGAGCCCTCGTCGTAGTAATGGTCCCCGGCAGCCGAGCCCTCGTCGACAATTGTTTCCCCGGCAGCCGAGCCCTCGTCGTAGTAATGGTTCCCGGCAGCCAAGCCCTAGTCGTAGTAACGGTCCCCGGGAGCCGAACCCTCGTCGTAGTAACGGTCCCCGGCAATCGAGCCCTCGTCGTAGTAATGGTCCCCGGCAGCCGAGCCCTTGTCGTAGCAATGGTCCCCGGCAGCCGAGCCCTCGTCGACAATTTTTTCCCCGGCAGCCGAGCCCTCGTCGTAGTAATGGTCCCCGGTAGCCGAGCCCTAGTCGTAGTAATGGTCCCCGGCAGCCGAGCCCTCGTCCACAATTTTTTCCCAGGCAGCCAAGCCCTCTTCGTAGTAATGGTCCCCGGCAGCCGAGCCCTCGTCCAAAATTGTTTCCCCGGCAGCCGAGCCCTCGTCGTAGTAATGGTCCCCGGCAGCCGAGCCCTCGTCGTAGTAATGCTCCCCGGCAGCCGAGCCCTCATCGTAGTAACGGTCCCAGGCAGCTGAGCCCTCATCGTAGTAATGGTCCCCGGCAGCCGAGCCCTCGTCGTAGTAACGGTCCCCGGCAGCCGAGCCCTCGTCGTAGTAACGGTCCCCGGCAGCTGAGCCCTCGTCGACAATTTTTCCCCCGGCAGCCGAGCCCTCGTCGTAGTAACGGTCCCCGGCAGCCGAGCCCTCGTCGTAGTAACGGTCCCCGGCAGCCGAGCCCTCGTCGACAATTTTTTCCCCGGCAGCCAAGCCCTCGTCGTAGTAATGGTCCCCGGCAGTCGAGCCCTCGTTGACAATTTTTTCCCCGGCAGCAGAGCCCTCGTCGTAGTAATGGTCCCCGGCAGCCGAGCCCTCGTCGACAATTGTTTCCCCGGCAGCCGAGCCCTCGTCGTAGTAATGGTCCCCGGCAGCCGAGCCCTCGTCGTAGTAACGGTCCCAGGCAGCCGAGCCCTCGTCGTAGTAATGGTCCCCGGCAGCCGAGCCCTCGTCGACTATTGTTTCCCCGGCAGCCGAGCCCTCATCGTAGTAATGGTCCCCGGCAGCCGAGCCCTCGTCGTAGTATATGGTCCCCCGGCAGCCGAGCCCTCGTCGTAGTAATGGTCCCCGGCAGCTGAGCCCTCGTCGTAGTAACGGTCCCCGGCAGCCGAGCCCTCGTCTTAGTAACGGTCCCCGGCAGCCGAGCCCTCGTCGTAGTAACGGTCCCCGGCAGCTGAGCCCTCGTCGTAGTAACGGTCCCCGGCAGCCGAGCCCTCGTCATAGTAATGGTCCCAGGCAGTCGAGCCCTCGTCGTAGTAATGGTCCCCGGCAGCCGAGCCCTCGTCGTAGTAATGGTCCCCGGCAGCCGAGCCCTCGTCGACAATTGTTTCCCCGGCAGCCGAGCCCTCGTCGTACTAATGGTCCCCGGCAGCCGAGCCCTCGTCGTAGTAATGGTCCCCAGCATCCGATCCCTCGTTGACAATTTTTTCCCCGGCAGCCGAGCCCTCGTCGTAGTAATGGTCCCCGGCAGCCAAGCCCTCGTCGTAGTAACGGTCCCCGGCAGCCGAACCCTCGTCGTAGTAACGGTCCCCGGCAGTCGAGCCCTCGTCGTAATAATGGTCCCCGGCAGCCGAGCCCTTGTCGTAGCAATGGTCCCCGGCAGCCGAGCCCTCGTCGACAATTTTTTCCCCGGCAGCCGAGCCCTCGTCGTAGTAATGGTCCCCGGTAGCCGAGCCCTAGTCGTAGTAATGGTCCCCGGCAGCCGAGCCCTCGTCCACAATTTTTTCCCAGGCAGCCAAGCCCTCTTCGTAGTAATGGTCCCCGGCAGCCGAGCCCTCGTCCAGAATTGTTTCCCCGGCAGCCGAGCCCTCGTCGTAGTAATGGTCCCCGGCAGCCGAGCCCTCGTCGTAGTAATGCTCACCGGCAGCCGAGCCCTCGTCGTAGTAACGGTCCCCGGCAGCCGAGCCCTCGTCGTAGTAATGGTCCCCGGCAGCCGAGCCCTCGTCGTAGTAATGGTCCCCGGCAGTCGAGCCCTCGTCGTAGTAATGGTCCCCGGCAGCCGAGCCCTCGTCGACAATTGTTTCCCCGGCAGCCGAGCCCTCGTCGTACTAATGGTCCCCGGCAGCCGAGCCCTCGTCGTAGTAATGGTCCCCGGCAGCCGAGCCCTCGTAGTAGTAATGGTCCCCGACAGCCGAGCCCTCGTCGACAATTGTTTCCCCGGCAGCCGAGCCCTCGTCGTAGTAACGGTCCCGGGCAGCCGAGACCTCGTCGTAGTAACGGTCCCCGGCAGCCGAACCCTCGTCGTAGTAACGGTCCCCGGCAGCCGAGCCCTCGTCGTAGTAATGGTCCCCGGCAGCCGAGCCCTCGTCGTAGTAACGGTCCCCGGCAGCCGAGCCCTCGTCGTAGTAACGGTCCCCGGCAGCCGAGCCCTCGTCGTAGTAACGGTCCCCGGCAGCCGAGCCCTCGTCGTAGTAATGGTCCCCGGCAGCCGAGCCCGCGTCGACAATTTTTTCCCCGGCAGCCGAGCCCTCGTCGTAGTAATGGTCCCCGGCAGCCGAGCCCTAGTCGTAGTAATGGTCCCCGGCAGCCGAGCCCTCGTCCACAATTTTTTCCCAGGCAGCCAAGCCCTCTCGTAGTAATGGTCCCCGGCAGCCGAGCCCTCGTCCAGAATTGTTTCCCTGGCAGCCGAGCCCTCGTCGTAGTAATGGTCCCCGGCAGCCGAGCCCTCGTCGTAGTAATGCTCCCCGGCAGCCGAGCCCTCGTCGTAGTAACGGTCCCCGGCAGCCGAGCCCTCGTCGTAGTAATGGTCCCCGGCAGCCGAACCCTCGTCGTAGTAATGGTCCCCGGCAGCTGAGCCCTCATCGTAGTAATGGTCCCCGGCAGCCGAGCCCTCGTCGTAGTAATGGTCCCCGGCAGCCGAGCCCTCGTCGACAATTTTTCCCCCGGCAGCCGAGCCCTCGTCGTAGTAATGGTCCCCAGCAGCCGAGCCCTCGTCGACAATTGTTTCCCCGGCAGCCGAACCCTCGTCGTAGTAATGGTCCCCGGCAGCCAAGCCCTCGTCGTAGTAACGGTCCCCGGCAGCCGAACCCTCGTCGTAGTAACGGTCCCCGGCAGTCGAGCCCTCGTCGTAATAATGGTCCCCGGCAGCCGAGCCCTTGTCGTAGCAATGGTCCCCGGCAGCCGAGCCCTCGTCGACAATTTTTTCCCCGGCAGCCGAGCCCTCGTCGTAGTAATGGTCCCCGGTAGCCGAGCCCTAGTCGTAGTAATGGTCCCCGGCAGCCGAGCCCTCGTCCACAATTTTTTCCCAGGCAGCCAAGCCCTCTTCGTAGTAATGGTCCCCGGCAGCCGAGCCCTCGTCCAGAATTGTTTCCCCGGCAGCCGAGCCCTCGTCGTAGTAATGGTCCCCGGCAGCCGAGCCCTCGTCGTAGTAATGCTCACCGGCAGCCGAGCCCTCGTCGTAGTAACGGTCCCCGGCAGCCGAGCCCTCGTCGTAGTAATGGTCCCCGGCAGCCGAGCCCTCGTCGTAGTAATGGTCCCCGGCAGTCGAGCCCTCGTCGACAATTTTTTCCCCGGCAGCCGAGCCCTCGTCGTAGTAATGATCCCCGGCAGCCGAGCCCTCGTCGTAGTAACGGTCCCCGGCAGCCGAGCCCTCGTCGTAGTAACGGTCCCCGGCAGCCGAGCCCTCGTCGTACTAATGGTCCCCGGCAGTCGAGCCCTCGTCGTAGTAATGGTACCTGGCAGCCGAGCCCTCGTCGACAATTGTTTCCCCGGCAGCCGAGCCCTCGTCGTACTAATGGTCCCCGGCAGCCGAGCCCTCGTCGTAGTAATGGTCCCCGGCAGCCGAGCCCTCGTCGACAATTGTTTCCCCGGCAGCCGAGCCCTCGTCGTAGTAACGGTCCCCGGCAGCCGAGACCTCGTCGTAGTAACGGTCCCCGGCAGCCGAACCCTCGTCGTAGTAACGGTCCCCGGCAGCCGAGCCCTCGTCGTAGTAACGGTCCCCGGCAGCCGAGCCCTCGTCGTAGTAACGGTCCCCGGCAGCCGAGCCCTCGTCGTAGTAACGGTCGCCGGCAGCCGAGCCCTCGTCGTAGTAACGGTCCCCGGCAGCCGAGCCCTCGTCGTAGTAATGGTCCCCGGCAGCCGAGCCCTCGTCGACAATTTTTTCCCCGGCAGCCGAGCCCTCGTCGTAGTAATGGTCCCCGGCAGCCGAGCCCTAGTCGTAGTAATGGTCCCCGGCAGCCGAGCCCCTCGTCCACAATTTTTTCCCAGGCAGCCAAGCCCTCTTCGTAGTAATGGTCCCCGGCAGCCGAGCCCTCGTCCAGAATTATTTCCCTGGCAGCCGAGCCCTCGTCGTAGTAATGGTCCCCGGCAGCCGAGCCCTCGTCGTAGTAATGCTCCCCGGCAGCCGAGCCCTCGTCGTAGTAACGGTCCCCGGCAGCCGAGCCCTCGTCGTAGTAATGGTCCCCGGCAGCCGAACCCTCGTCGTAGTAATGGTCCCCGGCAGCTGAGCCCTCATCGTAGTAATGGTCCCCGGCAGCCGAGCCCTCGTCGTAGTAATGGTCCCCGGCAGCCGAGCCCTCGTCGACAATTTTTCCCCCGGCAGCCGAGCCCTCGTCGTAGTAACGGTCCCCGGCAGCCGAGCCCTCGTCGTAGTAATGCTCCCCGGCAGCCGAGCCCTCGTCGTAGTAATGCTCCCCGGCAGCCGAGCCCTCGTCGTAGTAACGGTCCCCGGCAGCCGAGCCCTCGTCGTAGTAATGGTCCCCGGCAGTCGAGCCCTCGTCGACAATTGTTTCCCCGGCAGCCGAGCCCTCGTCGTAGTAATGGTCCCCGGCAGCCGAGCCCTAGTCGTAGTAACGGTCCCCGGCAGCCGAACCCTCGTCGTAGTAATGGTCCCCGGCAGCCGAGCCCTCGTCGACTATTGTTTCCACGGCAGCCGAGCCCTCGTCGTAGTAATGGTCCCCGGCAGCCGAGCCCTCGTCGTAGTATATGGTCCCCGGCAGCCGAGCCCTCGTCGTAGTAATGGTCCCCGGCAGCTGAGCCCTCGTCGTAGTAACGGTCCCCGGCAGCCGAGCCCTCGTCTTAGTAACGGTCCCCGGCAGCCGAGCCCTCGTCGTAGTAATGGTCCCAGGCAGCCGAGCCCTCATCGTAGTAACGGTCCCCGGCAGCCGAGCCCTCGTCGTAGTAATGGTCCCCGGCAGCCGAGCCCTCGTCGTAGTAACGGTCCCCGGCAGCTGAGCCCTCGTCGTAGTAACGGTCCCCGGCAGCCGAGCCCTCGTCGTAGTAATGGTCCCAGGCAGTCGAGCCCTCGTCGTAGTAATGGTCCCCGGCAGCCGAGCCCTCGTCGACAATTCTTTCCCCGGCAGCCGAGCCCTCCTCGTACTAATGGTCCCCGGCAGCCGAGCCCTCGTCGTAGTAATGGTCCCCGGCAGCCGAGCCCTCGTCGACAATTGTTTCCCCGGCAGCCGAGCCCTCGTCGTAGTAATGGTCCCCGGCAGCCAAGCCCTAGTCGTAGTAACGGTCCCAGCAGCCGAACCCTCGTCGTAGTAACGGTCCCCGGCAGTCGAGCCCTCGTCGTAGTAATGGTCCCCGGCAGCCGAGCCCTTGTCGTAGCAATGGTCCCCGGCAGCCGAGCCCTCGTCGACAATTTTTTCCCCGGCAGCCGAGCCCTCGTCGTAGTAATGGTCCCCGGTAGCCGAGCCCTAGTCGTAGTAATGGTCCCCGGCAGCCGAGCCCTCGTCCACAATTTTTTCCCAGGCAGCCAAGCCCTCTTCGTAGTAATGGTCCCCGGCAGCCGAGCCCTCGTCCAGAATTGTTTCCCCGGCAGCCGAGCCCTCGTCGTAGTAATGGTCCCCGGCAGCTGAGCCCTCATCGTAGTAATGGTCCCCGGCAGCCGAGCCCTCGTCGTAGTAATGGTCCCCGGCAGCCGAGCCCTCGTCGACAATTTTTCCCCCGGCAGCCGAGCCCTCGTCGTAGTAACGGTCCCCGGCAGCCGAGCCCTCGTCGACAATTTTTTCCCCCGGCAGCCGAGCCCTCGTCGTAGTAATGGTTTCCGGCAGTCGAGCCCTCGTTGACAATTTTTTCCCCGGCAGCCGAGCCCTCATCGTAGTAATGGTCCCCGGCAGCCGAGCCCTCGTCGACAATTGTTTCCCCGGCAGCCGAGCCCTCGTCGTAGTAATGGTCCCCGGCAGCCGAGCCCTCGTCGTAGTATATGGTCCGAGGCAGCCAAGCCCTCGTCGTAGTAATGGTCCCCGGCAGCCGAGCCCTCGTCGACAATTTTTTCCCCGGCAGCCGAGCCCTCGTAGTAGTAATGGTCCCCGACAGCCGAGCCCTCGTCGACAATTGTTTCCCCGGCAGCCGAGCCCTCGTCGTAGTAACGATCCCCGGCAGCCGAGCCCTCGTCGTAGTAACGGTCCCCGGCAGCCGAGCCCTCGTCGTAGTAATGGTCCCAGGCAGTCGAGCCCTCGTCGTAGTAATGGTCCCCGGCAGCCGAGCCCTCGTCGTAGTAATGGTCCCCGGCAGCCGAGCCCTCGTCGACAATTGTTTCCCCGGCAGCCGAGCCCTCGTCGTACTAATGGTCCCCGGCAGCCGAGCCCTCGTCGTAGTAATGGTCCCAGGCAGTCGAGCCCTCGTCGTAGTAATGGTCCCCGGCAGCCGAGCCCTCGTCGTAGTAATGGTCCCCGGCAGCCCAGCCCTCGTCGACAATTGTTTCCCCGGCAGCCGAGCCCTCGTCATAGTAATGGTCCCCGGCAGCCAAGCCCTAGTCGTAGTAACGGTCCCCCGGGAGCCGAACCCTCGTCGTAGTAACGGTCCCCGGCAGTCGAGCCCTCGTCATAGTAATGGTCCCCGGCAGCCGAGCCCTTGTCGTAGCAATGGTCCCCGGCAGCCGAGCCCTCGTCGACAATTTTTTCCCCGGCAGCCGAGCCCTCGTCGTAGTAATGGTCCCCGGTAGCCGAGCCCTAGTCGTAGTAATGGTCCCCGGCAGCCGAGCCCTCGTCCACAATTTTTTCCCAGGCAGCCAAGCCCTCTTCGTAGTAATGGTCCCCGGCAGCCGAGCCCTCGTCCAGAATTGTTTCCCCCGGCAGCCGAGCCCTCGTCGTAGTAATGGTCCCCGGCAGCCGAGCCCTCGTCGTAGTAATGCTCCCCGGCAGCCGAGCCCTCGTCGTAGTAACGGTCCCCGGCAGCCGAGCCCTCGTCGTAGTAATGGTCCCCGGCAGCTGAGCCCTCGTCGTAGTAACGGTCCCCGGCAGCCGAGCCCTCGTCGTAGTAATGGTCCCCGGCACTCAAGCCCTCGTCGTAGTAATGGTCCCCGGCAGCCGAGCCCTCGTCGACAATTGTTTCCCCGGCAGCCGAGCCCTCGTCGTACTAATGGTCCCCGGCAGCCGAGCCCTCGTCGTAGTAATGGTCCCCGGCAGCCGAGCCCTCGTAATAGTAATGGTCCCCGACAGCCGAGCCCTCGTCGACAATTGTTTCCCCGGCAGCCGAGCCCTCGTCGTAGTAACGGTCCCCGGCAGCCGAGCCCTCGTCGTAGTAATGGTCCCCGGCAGCCGAGCCCTCGTCGTAGTAATGGTCAACGGCAGCCGAGCCCTCGTCAACAATTTTTCCCCCGGCAGCCGAGCCCTCGTCGTAGTAACGGTCCCCGGCAGCCGAGCCCTCGTCGACAATTTTTTCCCCGGCAGCCGAGCCCTCGTCGTAGTAATGGTCCCCGGCAGTCGAGCCCTCGTTGACAATTTTTTCCCCGGCAGCCGAGCCCTCGTCGTAGTAATGGTCCCCGGTAGCCGAGCCCTAGTCGTAGTAATGGTCCCCGGCAGCCGAGCCCTCGTCCACAATTTTTTCCCAGGCAGCCAAGCCCTCTTCGTAGTAATGGTCCCCGGCAGCCGAGCCCTCGTCCAGAATTGTTTCCCCGGCAGCCGAGCCCTCGTCGTAGTAATGGTCCCCGGCAGCCGAGCCCTCGTCGTAGTAAGGGTCCCCGGCAGCCGAGCCCTCGTCGTAGTAACGGTCCCCGGCAGCCGAGCCCTCGTCGTAGTAATGGTCCCCGGCAGCCGAGCCCTCGTCGTAGTAATGGTCCCCGGCAGCCGAGCCCTCATCGTAGTAATGGTCCCCGGCAGCCGAGCCCTCGTCGTAGTAATGGTCCCCGGCAGCCGAGCCCTCGTCGACAATTTTTCCCCCGGCAGCCGAGCCCTCGTCGTAGTAACGGTCCCCGGCAGCCGAGCCCTCGTCGACAATTTTTTCCCCGGCAGCCGAGCCCTCGTCGTAGTAATGGTTTCCGGCAGTCGAGCCCTCGTTGACAATTTTTTCCCCGGCAGCCGAGCCCTCGTCGTAGTAATGGTCCCCGGCAGCCGAGCCCTCGTCGACAATTGTTTCCCCGGCAGCCGAGCCCTCGTCGTAGTAATGGTCCCCGGCAGCCGAGCCCTCGTCGTAGTAACGGTCCCCGGCAGGCGAGCCCTCATCGTAGTAATGGTCCCCGGCAGCCGAGCCCTCGTCGTAGTAATGGTCCCCGGCAGCCGAGCCCTCGTCGTAGTAACGGTCCCCGGCAGCCGAGCCCTCGTCGTAGTAACGGTCCCCGGCAGCCGAGCCCTCGTCGTAGTAATGGTCCCCGGCAGCCGAGCCCTCGTCGTAGTAACGGTCCCCGGCAGCTGAGCCCTCGTCGTAGTAACGGTCCCCGGCAGCCGAGCCCTCGTCGTAGTAATGGTCCCCGGCAGTCGAGCCCTCGTCGTAGTAATGGTCCCCGGCAGCCGAGCCCTCGTCGTAGTAATTGTCCCCGGCAGCCGAGCCCTCGTCGACAATTGTTTCCCCAGCAGCCGAGCCCTCGTCGTAGTAATGGTCCCCGGCAGCCAAGCCCTAGTCGTAGTAACGGTCCCCGGCAGTCGAGCCCTCGTCGTAGTAACGGTCCCCGGCAGTCGAGCCCTCGTCGTAGTAATGGTCCCAGGCAGCCGAGCCCTTGTCGTAGCAATGGTCCCCGGCAGCCGAGCCCTCGTCGACAATTTTTTCCCCGGCAGCCGAGCCCTCGTCGTAGTAACGGTCCCCGGCAGCCGAGCCCTCGTCGACAATTTTTTCCCCGGCAGCCGAGCCCTCGTCGTAGTAATGGTCCCCGGCAGTCGAGCCCTCGTTGACAATTTTTTCCCCGGCAGCCGAGCCCTCGTCGTAGTAATGGTCCCCGGTAGCCGAGCCCTAGTCGTAGTAATGGTCCCCGGCAGCCGAGCCCTCGTCCACAATTTTTTCCCAGCCAGCCAAGCCCTCTTCGTAGTAATGGTCCCCGGCAGCCGAGCCCTCGTCCAGAATTGTTTCCCCGGCAGCCGAGCCCTCGTCGTAGTAATGGTCCCCGGCAGCCGAGCCCTCGTCGTAGTAAGGGTCCCCGGCAGCCGAGCCCTCGTCGTAGTAACGGTCCCCGGCAGCCGAGCCCTCGTCGTAGTAATGGTCCCCGGCAGCCGAGGCCTCGTCGTAGTAATGGTCCCCGGCAGCTGAGCCCTCATCGTAGTAATAGTCCCCGGCAGCCGAGCCCTCATCGTAGTAATGGTCCCCGGCAGCCGAGCCCTCGTCGTAGTAATGGTCCCCGGCAGCCGAGCCCTCGTCGACAATTTTTCCCCCGGCAGCCGAGCCCTCGTCGTAGTAACGGTCCCCCGGCAGCCGAGCCCTCGTCGACAATTTTTTCCCCGGCAGCCGAGCCCTCGTCGTAGTAACGGTTTCCGGCAGTCGAGCCCTCGTTCACAATTTTTTCCCCGGCAGCCGAGCCCTCGTCGTAGTAATGGTCCCCGGCAGCCGAGCCCTCGTCGACAATTGTTTCCCCGGCAGCCGAGCCCTCGTCGTAGTAATGGTCCCCGGCAGCCGAGCCCTCGTCGTAGTAACGGTCCCCGGCAGCCGAGCCCTCATCGTAGTAATGGTCCCCGGCAGCCGAGCCCTCGTCGTAGTAATGGTCCCCGGCAGCTGAGCCCTCGTCGTAGTAACGGTCCCCGGCAGCCGAGCCCTCGTCGTAGTAACGGTCCCCGGCAGCCGAGCCCTCGTCGTAGTAATGGTCCCCGGCAGCCGAGCCCTCGTCGTAGTAACGGTCCCCGGCAGTCGAGCCCTCGTCGAAGTAATGGTCCCCGGCAGCCGAGCCCTCGTCGACAATTGTTTCCCCGGCAGCCGAGCCCTCGTCGTACTAATGGTCCCCAGCAGCCGAGCCCTCGTCGTAGTAACGGTCCCAGGCAGCCGAGCCCTCGTAGTAGTAATGGTCCCCGACAGCCGAGCCCTCGTCGTAGTAATGGTCCCCGGCAGCTGAGCCCTCGTCGTAGTAATGGTCCCCGGCAGCCGAGCCCTCGTCGTAGTAATGGTCCCCGGCAGCCGAGCCCTCGTCGACAATTTTTCCCCCGGCAGCCGAGCCCTCGTCGTAGTAACGGTCCCCGGCAGCCGAGCCCTCGTCGACAATTTTTTCCTCGGCAGCCGAGCCCTCGTCGTAGTAATGGTTTCCGGCAGTCGAGCCCTCGTTGACAATTTTTTCCCCGGCAGCCGAGCCCTCATCGTAGTAATGGTCCCCGGCAGCCGAGCCCTCGTCGACAATTGTTTCCCCGGCAGCCGAGCCCTCGTCGTAGTAATGGTCCCCGGCAGCCGAGCCCTCGTCGTAGTAACGGTCCCCGGCAGGCGAGCCCTCATCGTAGTAATGGTCCCCGGCAGCCGAGCCCTCGTCGTAGTAATGGTCCCCGGCAGCCGAGCCCTCGTCGTAGTAACGGTCCCCAGGCAGCCGAGCCCTCGTCGTAGTAATGGTCCCCGGCAGCCGAGCCCTCGTCAACTATTGTTTCCCCGGCAGCCGAGCCCTCGTCGTAGTAATGGTCCCCGGCAGCCGAGCCCTCGTCGTAGTATATGGTCCGAGGCAGCCGAGCCCTCGTCGTAGTAATGGTCCCCGGCAGCCGAGCCCTCGTCGTAGTAATGGTCCCCGGCAGCCGAGCCCTCGTCGACAATTGTTTCCCCGGCAGACGAGCCCTCGTCGTACTAATGGTCCCCGGCAGCCGAGCCCTCGTCGTAGTAATGGTCCCCGGCAGCCGAGCCCTCGTCGACAATTGTTTCCCCGGCAGCCGAGCCCTCGTCGTAGTAATGGTCCCCGGCAGCCAAGCCCTAGTCGTAGTAACGGTCCCCGGCAGCCGAACCCTCGTCGTAGTAACGGTCCCCGGCAGTCGAGCCCTCGTCGTAGTAATGGTCCCCGGCAGCCGAGCCCTTGTCGTAGCAATGGTCCCCGGCAGCCGAGCCCTCGTCGACAATTTTTTCACCGGCAGCCGAGCCCTCGTCGTAGTAATGGTCCCCGGTAGCCGAGCCCTAGTCGTAGTAATGGTCCCCGGCAGCCGAGCCCTCGTCCACAATTTTTTCCCAGGCAGCCAAGCCCTCTTCGTAGTAATGGTCCCCGGCAGCCGAGCCCTCGTCCAGAATTGTTTCCCCGGCAGCCGAGCCCTCGTCGTAGTAATGGTCCCCGGCAGCCGAGCCCTCGTCGTAGTAATGCTCCCCGGCAGCCGAGCCCTCGTCGTAGTAACGGTCCCCGGCAGCCGAGCCCTCGTCGTAGTAATGGTCCCCGGCAGCCGAGCCCTCGTCGTAGTAATGGTCCCCGGCAGTCGAGCCCTCGTCGACAATTTTTTCCCCGGCAGCCGAGCCCTCGTCGTAGTAATGATCCCCGGCAGCCGAGCCCTCGTCGTAGTAACGGTCCCCGGCAGCTGAGCCCTCGTCGTAGTAACGGTCCCCGGCAGCCGAGCCCTCGTCGTAGTAATGGTCCCCGGCACTCGAGCCCTCGTCGTAGTAATGGTCCCCGGCAGCCGAGCCCTCGTCGACAATTGTTTCCCCGGCAGCCGAGCCCTCGTCGTACTAATGGTCCCCGGCAGCCGAGCCCTCGTCGTAGTAATGGTCCCCGGCAGCCGAGCCCTCGTAGTAGTAATGGTCCCCGACAGCCGAGCCCTCGTCGACAATTGTTTCCCCGGCAGCCGAGCCCTCGTCGTAGTAACGGTCCCCGGCAGCCGAGCCCTCGTCGTAGTAATGGTCCCCGGCAGCCGAGCCCTCGTCGTAGTAATGGTCCCCGGCAGCCGAGCCCTCGTCAACAATTTTTCCCCCGGCAGCCGAGCCCTCGTCGTAGTAACGGTCCCCGGCAGCCGAGCCCTCGTCGACAATTTTTTCCCCGGCAGCCGAGCCCTCGTCGTAGTAATGGTCCCCGGCAGTCGAGCCCTCGTTGACAATTTTTTCCCCGGCAGCCGAGCCCTCGTCGTAGTAATGGTCCCCGGTAGCCGAGCCCTAGTCGTAGTAATGGTCCCCGGCAGCCGAGCCCTCGTCCACAATTTTTTCCCAGGCAGCCAAGCCCTCTTCGTAGTAATGGTCCCCGGCAGCCGAGCCCTCGTCCAGAATTGTTTCCCCGGCAGCCGAGCCCTCGTCGTAGTAATGGTCCCCGGCAGCCGAGCCCTCGTCGTAGTAAGGGTCCCCGGGAGCCGAGCCCTCGTCGTAGTAACGGTCCCCGGCAGCCGAGCCCTCGTCGTAGTAATGGTCCCCGGCAGCCGAGCCCTCGTCGTAGTAATGGTCCCCGGCAGCTGAGCCCTCATCGTAGTAATGGTCCCCGGCAGCCGAGCCCTCATCGTAGTAATGGTCCCCGGCAGCCGAGCCCTCGTCGTAGTAATGGTCCCCGGCAGCCGAGCCCTCGTCGACAATTTTTCCCCCGGCAGCCGAGCCCTCGTCGTAGTAAGGGTCCCCGGCAGCCGAGCCCTCGTCGACAATTTTTTCCCCGGCAGCCGAGCCCTCGTCGTAGTAATGGTTTCCGGCAGTCGAGCCCTCGTTGACAATTTTTTCCCCGGCAGCCGAGCCCTCGTCGTAGTAATGGTCCCCGGCAGCCCAGCCCTCGTCGACAATTGTTTCCCCGGCAGCCGAGCCCTCGTCGTAGTAATGGTCCCCGGCAGCCGAGCCCTCGTCGTAGTAACGGTCCCCGGCAGGCGAGCCCTCATCGTAGTAATGGTCCCCGGCAGCCGAGCCCTCGTCGTAGTAATGGTCCCCGGCAGCCGAGCCCTCGTCGTAGTAACGGTCCCCGGCAGCCGAGCCCTCGTCGTAGTAACGGTCCCCGGCAGCCGAGCCCTCGTCGTAGTAATGGTCCCCGGCAGCCGAGCCCTCGTCGTAGTAACGGTCCCCGGCAGCTGAGCCCTCGTCGTAGTAACGGTCCCCGGCAGCCGAGCCCTCGTCGTAGTAATGGTCCCCGGCAGTCGAGCCCTCGTCGTAGTAATGGTCCCCGGCAGCCGAGCCCTCGTCGTAGTAATTGTCCCCGGCAGCCGAGCCCTCGTCGACAATTGTTTCCCCGGCAGCCGAGCCCTCGTCGTTAGTAATGGTCCCCGGCAGCCAAGCCCTAGTCGTAGTAACGGCCCCGGCAGTCGAGCCCTCGTCGTAGTAACGGTCCCCGGCAGTCGAGCCCTCGTCGTAGTAATGGTCCCCGGCAGCCGAGCCCTTGTCGTAGCAATGGTCCCCCGGCAGCCGAGCCCTCGTCGACAATTTTTTCCCCGGCAGCCGAGCCCTCGTCGTAGTAATGGTCCCCGGTAGCCGAGCCCTCGTCGTAGTAACGGTCCCCGGCAGCCGAGCCCTCGTCGTAGTAATGGTCCCCGGCAGCCGAGCCCTCGTCAACAATTTTTCCCCCGGCAGCCGAGCCCTCGTCGTAGTAACGGTCCCCGGCAGCCGAGCCCTCGTCAACAATTTTTTCCCCGGCAGCCGAGCCCTCGTCGTAGTAATGGTCCCCGGTAGCCGAGCCCTAGTCGTAGTAATGGTCCCCGGCAGCCGAGCCCTCGTCCACAATTTTTTCCCAGGCAGCCAAGCCCTCTTCGTAGTAATGGTCCCCGGCAGCCGAGCCCTCGTCCAGAATTGTTTCCCCGGCAGCCGAGCCCTCGTCGTAGTAATGGTCCCCGGCAGCCGAGCCCTCGTCGTAGTAAGGGTCCCCGGCAGCCGAGCCCTCGTCGTAGTAACGGTCCCCGGCAGCCGAGCCCTCGTCGTAGTAATGGTCCCCGGCAGCCGAGCCCTCGTCGTAGTAATGGTCCCCGGCAGCTGAGCCCTCATCGTAGTAATGGTCCCCGGCAGCCGAGCCCTCATCGTAGTAATGGTCCCCGGCAGCCGAGCCCTCGTCGTAGTAATGGTCCCCCGGCAGCCGAGCCCTCGTCGACAATTTTTCCCCCGGCAGCCGAGCCCTCGTCGTAGTAACGGTCCCCGGCAGCCGAGCCCTCGTCGACAATTTTTTCCCCGGCAGCCGAGCCCTCGTCGTAGTTATGGTTTCCGGCAGTCGAGCCCTCGTTGACAATTTTTTCCCCGGCAGCCGAGCCCTCGTCGTAGTAATGGTCCCCGGCAGCCGAGCCCTCGTCGACAATTGTTTCCCCGGCAGCCGAGCCCTCGTCGTAGTAATGGTCCCCGGCAGCCGAGCCCTCGTCGTAGTAACGGTCCCGGCAGGGGGGGGGGGGGGCGAGCCCTCATCGTAGTAATGGTCCCCGGCAGCCGAGCCCTCGTCGTAGTAATGGTCCCCGGCAGCTGAGCCCTCGTCGTAGTAACGGTCCCCGGCAGCCGAGCCCTCGTCGTAGTAACGGTCCCCGGCAGCCGAGCCCTCGTCGTAGTAATGGTCCCCGGCAGCCGAGCCCTCGTCGTAGTAACGGTCCCCGGCAGCTGAGCCCTCGTCGTAGTAACGGTCCCCGGCAGCCGAGCCCTCGTCGTAGTAATGGTCCCCGGCAGTCGAGCCCTCGTCGTAGTAATGGTCCCCGGCAGCCGAGCCCTCGTCGTAGTAATTGTCCCCGGCAGCCGAGCCATCGTCGACAATTGTTTCCCCGGCAGCCGAGCCCTCGTCGTAGTAATGGTCCCCGGCAGCCAAGCCCTAGTCGTAGTAACGGTGCCCGGCAGTCGAGCCCTCGTCGTAGTAATGGTCCCCGGCAGCCGAGCCCTCGTCGACAATTTTTTCCCCGGCAGCCGAGCCCTCGTCGTAGTAATGGTCCCCGGCAGTCGAGCCCTCGTTGACAATTTTTTCCCCGGCAGCCGAGCCCTCGTCGTACTAATGGTCCTTGGCAGCCGAGCCCTCGTCGTAGTAATGGTCCCCGACAGCCGAGCCCTCGTCGACAATTGTTTCACCGGCAGCCGAGCCCTCGTCGTAGTAACGGTCCCCGGCAGCCGAGCCCTCGTCGTAGTAACGGTCCCCGGCAGCTGAACCCTCGTCGTAGTAACGGTCCCCGGCAGCCGAGCCCTCGTCGTAGTAATGGTCCCCGGCAGCCGAGCCCTCGTCGTAGTAATGGTCCCCGGCAGCCGAGCCCTCTTCGTAGTAACGGTCCCCGGCAGCCGAGCCCTCGTCGTAGTAACGGTCCCCGGCAGCCGAGCCCTCGTCGTAGTAATGGTCCCCGGCAGCCGAGCCCTCGTCGACAATTTTTTCCCCGGCAGCCGAGCCCTCGTCGTAGTAATGGTCCCCGGTAGCCGAGCCCTAGTCGTAGTAATGGTCCCCCGGCAGCCGAGCCCTCATCCACCATTTTTTCCCAGGCAGCCAAGCCCTCTTCGTAGTAATGGTCCCCGGCAGCCGAGCCCTCGTCCAGAATTGTTTCCCCGGCAGCCGAGCCCTCGTCGTAGTAATGGTCCCCGGCAGCCGAGCCCTCGTGGTAGTAAGGGTCCCCGGCAGCCGAGCCCTCGTCGTAGTAATGGTCCCCGGCAGCCGAGCCCTCGTCGTAGTAATGGTCCCCGGCAGCCGAGCCCTCGTCGTAGTAATGGTCCCCGGCAGCTGAGCCCTCGTCGTAGTAATGGTCCCCGGCAGCCGAGCCCTCGTCGTAGTAATGGTCCCCGGCAGCCGAGCCCTCGTCGTAGTAATGGTCCCCGGCAGCCGAGCCCTCGTCGACGATTTTTCCCCCGGCAGCCGAGCCCTCGTCGTAGTAATGGTCCCCGGCAGCCGAGCCCTCGTCCAGAATTGTTTCCCCGGCAGCCGAGCCCTCGTCGTAGTAATGGTCCCCGGCAGCCGAGCCCTCGTCGTAGTAAGGGTCCCCGGCAGCCGAGCCCTCGTCGTAGTAACGGTCCCCGGCAGCCGAGCCCTCGTCGTAGTAATGGTCCCCGGCAGCCGAGCCCTCGTCGTAGTAATGGTCCCCGGCAGCTGGGCCCTCATCGTAGTAATGGTCCCCGGCAGCCGAGCCCTCATCGTAGTAATGGTCCCCGGCAGCCGAGCCCTCGTCGTAGTAATGGTCCCCGGCAGCCGAGCCCTCGTCGACAATTTTTCCCCCGGCAGCCGAGCCCTCGTCGTAGTAATGGTCCCCGGCAGCCGAGCCCTCGTCGACAATTTTTCCCCCGGCAGCCGAGCCCTCGTCGTACTAACGGTCCCCGGCAGCCGAGCCCTCGTCGACAATTTTTTCCCCGGCAGCCGAGCCCTTGTCGTAGTAATGGTCCCCGGCAGCCGAGCCCTCGTCGACAATTGTTTCCCCGGCAGCCGAGCCCTCGTCGTAGTAATGGTCCCCGGCAGCCGAGCCCTCGTCGTAGTAACGGTCCCCGGCAGGCGAGCCCTCATCGTAGTAATGGTCCCCGGCAGCCGAGCCCTCGTCGTAGTAATGGTCCCCGGCAGCTGAGCCCTCGTCGTAGTAACGGTCACAGGCAGCCGAGCCCTCGTCGTAGTAACGGTCCCCGGCAGCCGAGCCCTCGTCGTAGTAATGGTCCCCGGCAGCCGAGCCCTCGTCGTAGTAACGGTCCCCGGCAGCCGAGACCTCGTCGTAGTAACGGTCCCCGGCAGCCGAGCCCTCGTCGTAGTAATGGTCCCCGGCATTCGAGCCCTCGTGGTAGTAATGGTGCCCGGCAGCCGAGCCCTCGTCGTAGTAATGGTCCCGGCAGCCGAGCCCTCGTCGACAATTGTTTCCCCGGCAGCCGAGCCCTCGTCGTAATAATGGTCCCCGGCAGCCAAGCCCTAGTCGTAGTAACGGTCCCCGGCAGTCGAGCCCTCATCGTAGTAACGGTCCCCGGCAGCCGAGCCCTCGTCGTAGTAATGGTCCCCGGTAGCCGAGCCCTAGTCGTAGTAATGGTCCCCGGCAGCCGAGCCCTCGTCCACAATTTTTACCCAGGCAGCCAAGCCCTCTTCGTAGTAATGGTCCCCTGCAGCCGAGCCCTCGTCCAGAATTGTTTCCCCGGCAGCCGAGCCCTCGTCGTAGTAATGGTCCCCGGCAGCCGAGCCCTCGTCGTAGTAAGGGTCCCCGGCAGCCGAGCCCTCGTCGTAGTAACGGTCCCCGGCAGCCGAGCCCTCGTCGTAGTAATGGTCCCCGGCAGCCGAGCCCTCGTCGTAGTAATGGTCCCCGGCAGCTGAGCCCTCATCGTAGTAATGGTCCCCGGCAGCCAAGCCCTCGTCGTAGTAATGGTCCCCGGCAGCCGAGCCCTCGTCGACAATTTTTTCCCCGGCAGCCGAGCCCTCGTCGTAGTAACGGTCCCCGGCAGCCGAGCCCTCGTCGACAATTTTTTCCCCGGCAGCCGAGCCCTCGTCGTAGTAATGGTTTCCGGCAGTCGAGCCCTCGTTGACAATTTTTTCCCCGGCAGCCGAGCCCTCGTCGTAGTAATGGTCCCCGGCAGCCGAGCCCTCGTCGACAATTGTTTCCCCGGCAGCCGAGCCCTCGTCGTAGTAATGGTCCCCGGCAGCCGAGCCCTCGTCGTAGTATTTGGTCCCCGGCAGCCGAGCCCTCGTCGTAGTATTTGGTCCCCGGCAGCCGAGCCCTCGTCGTAGTAACGGTCCCCTCAGCTGAGCCCTCGTCGTAGTAACGGTCCCCAGCAGCCGAGCCCTCGTCGTAGTAATGGTCCCCGGCAGCCGAGCCCTCGTCATAGTAATGGTCCCAGGCAGCCGAGCCCTCGTCGTAGTAATGGTCCCCGGCAGCCGAGCCCTCGTCGTAGTAATGGTCCCAGGCAGCCGAGCCCTCGTCGTAGTAATGGTCCCCGTCAGCCGAGCCCTCGTCGTAGTAATGGTCCCAGGCAGCCGAGCCCTCGTCGTAGTAATGGTCCCCGGCAGCCGAGCCGTCGTCGTAGTAATGGTCCCAGGCAGTCGAGCCCTCGTCGTAGTAACGGTCCCCGGCAGCCGAGCCCTCGTCGTAGTAACGGTCCCCGGCAGCCGAGCCCTCGTCGTAGTAATGGTCCCCGGCAGCCGAGCCCTCGTCGACAATTGTTTCCCCGGCAGCCGAGCCCTCGTCGTAGTAATGGTCCCCGGCAGCCGAGCCCTCGTTGTAGTAACGGTCCCAGGCAGCCGAGCCCTCGTCGTAGTAATGGTCCCCGGCAGCCGAGCCCTCGTCGACAATTTTTTCCCCGGCAGCCGAGCCCTCGTCGTAGTAATGGTCCCCGGCAGTCGAGCCCTCGTTGACAATTTTTTCCCCGGCAGCCGAGCCCTCGTCGTACTAATGGTCCCCGGCAGCCGAGCCCTCGTAGTAGTAATGGTCCCCGACAGCCGAGCCCTCGTCGACAATTGTTTCCCCGGCAGCCGAGCCCTCGTCGTAGTAACGGTCCCCGGCAGCCGAGCCCTCGTCGTAGTAACGGTCCCCGGCAGCCGAACCCTCGTCGTAGTAACGGTCCCCGGAAGCCGAGCCCTCGTCGTAGTAATGGTCCCCGGCAGCCGAGCCCTCGTCGTAGTAATGGTCCCCGGCAGCCAAGCCCTCGTCGTAGTAACGGTCCCCGGCAGCCGAGCCCTCGTCGTAGTAACGGTCCCCCGGCAGCCGAGCCCTCGTCGTAGTAATGGTCCCCGGCAGCCGAGACCTCGTCGACAATATTTTCCCCGGCAGCCGAGCCCTCGTCGTAGTAATGGTCCCCGGTAGCCGAGCCCTAGTCGTAGTAATGGTCCCCGGCAGCCGAGCCCTCATCCACCATTTTTTCCCAGGCAGCCAAGCCCTCTTCGTAGTAATGGTCCCCGGCAGCCGAGCCCTCGTCCAGAATTGTTTCCCCGGCAGCCGAGCCCTCGTCGTAGTAATGGTCCCCCGGCAGCCGAGCCCTCCTCGTAGTAAGGGTCCCCGGCAGCCGAGCCCTCGTCGTAGTAACGGTCCCCGGCAGCCGAGCCCTCGTCGTAGTAATGGTCCCCGGCAGCCGAGCCCTCGTCGTAGTAATGGTCCCCGGCAGCCGAGCCCTCGTCGTAGTAAGGGTCCCCGGCAGCCGAGCCCTCGTCGTAGTAACGGTCCCCGGCAGCCGAGCCCTCGTCGTAGTAATGGTCCCCGGCAGCCGAGCCCTCGTTGTAGTAACGGTCCCAGGCAGCCGAGCCCTCGTCGTAGTAATGGTCCCCGGCAGCCGAGCCCTCGTCGACAATTTTTTCCCCGGCAGCCGAGCCCTCGTCGTAGTAATGGTCCCCGGCAGTCGAGCCCTCGTTGACAATTTTTTCCCCGGCAGCCGAGCCCTCGTCGTACTAATGGTCCCCGGCAGCCGAGCCCTCGTAGTAGTAATGGTCCCCGACAGCCGAGCCCTCGTCGACAATTGTTTCCCCGGCAGCCGAGCCCTCGTCGTAGTAACGGTCCCCGGCAGCCGAGCCCTCGTCGTAGTAACGGTCCCCGGCAGCCGAACCCTCGTCGTAGTAACGGTCCCCGGCAGCCGAGCCCTCGTCGTAGTAATGGTCCCCGGCAGCCGAGCCCTCGTCGTAGTAACGGTCCCCGGCAGCCGAGCCCTCGTCGTAGTAACGGTCCCCGGCAGCCGAGCCCTCGTCGTAGTAATGGTCCCCGGCAGCCGAGCCCTCGTCGACAATTTTTTCCCCGGCAGCCGAGCCCTCGTCGTAGTAATGGTCCCCGGCAGCCGAGCCCTCGTCGTAGTAAGGGTCCCCGGCAGCCGAGCCCTCGTCGTAGTAACGGTCCCCGGCAGCCGAGCCCTCGTCGTAGTAATGGTCCCCGGCAGCCGAGCCCTCGTCGTAGTAATGGTCCCCGGCAGCTGAGCCCTCATCGTAGTAATGGTCCCCGGCAGCCGAGCCCTCATCGTAGTAATGGTCCCCGGCAGCCGAGCCCTCGTCGTAGTAATGGTCCCCGGCAGCCGAGCCCTCGTCGACAATTTTTCCCCCGGCAGCCGAGCCCTCGTCGTAGTAATGGTCCCCGGCAGCCGAGCCCTCGTCGACAATTTTTTCCCCGGCAGCCGAGCCCTCGTCGTAGTAATGGTCCGCGGCAGTCGAGCCCTCGTTGACAATTTTTTCCCCGGCAGCCGAGCCCTCGTCGTACTAATGGTCCCCGGCAGCCGAGCCCTCGTAGTAGTAATGGTCCCCGACAGCCGAGCCCTCGTCGACAACTCTTTCCCCGGCAGCCGAGCCCTCGTCGTAGTAACGGTCCCCGGCAGCCGAGCCCTCGTCGTAGTAACGGTCCCCGGCAGCCGAACCCTCGTCGTAGTAACGGTCCCCGGCAGCCGAGCCCTCGTCGTAGTAATGGTCCCCGGCAGCCAAGCCCTAGTCGTAGTAACGGTCCCCGGCAGCCGAGCCCTCGTCGTAGTAACGGTCCCCGGCAGCCGAGCCCTCGTCGTAGTAATGGTCCCCGGCAGCCGAGCCCTCGTCGACAATTTTTTCCCCGGCAGCCGAGCCCTCGTCGTAGTAATGGTCCCCGGCAGCCGAGCCCTAGTCGTAGTAATGGTCCCCGGCAGCCGAGCCCTCATCCACCATTTTTTCCCAGGCATCCAAGCCCTCTTCGTAGTAATGGTCCCCGGCAGCCGAGCCCTCGTCCAAAATTGTTTCCCCGGCAGCCGAGCCCTTGTTGTAGTAATGGTCCCCGGCAGCCGAGCCCTCGTCGTAGTAAGGGTCCCCGGCAGCCGAGCCCTCGTCGTAGTAACGGTCCCCGGCAGCCAAGCCCTCGTCGTAGTAATGGTCCCCGGCAGCCGAGCCCTCGTCGTAGTAATGGTCCCCGGCAGCTGAGCCCTCATCGTAGTAATGGTCCCCGGCAGCCGAGCCCTCATCGTAGTAATGGTCCCCGGCAGCCGAGCCCTCGTCGTAGTAATGGTCCCCGGCAGCCGAGCCCTCGTCGACAATTTTTCCCCCGGCAGCCGAGCCCTCGTCGTAGTAACGGTCCCCGGCAGCCGAGCCCTCGTCGACAATTTTTTCCCCGGCAGCCGAGCCCTCGTCGTAGTAATGGTCCCCGGCAGTCGAGCCCTCGTTGACAATTTTTTCCCCGGCAGCCGAGCCCTCGTCGTACTAATGGTCCCCGGCAGCCGAGCCCTCGTAGTAGTAATGGTCCCCGACAGCCGAGCCCTCGTCGTAGTAACGGTCCCCGGCAGCCGAACCCTCGTCGTAGTAACGGTCCCCGGCAGCCGAGCCCTCGTCGTAGTAATGGTCCCCCGGCAGCCGAGCCCTCGTCGTAGTAATGGTCCCCGGCAGCCGAGCCCTCGTCGTAGTAACGGTCCCCGGCAGCCGAACCCTCGTCGTAGTAACGGTCCCCGGCAGCCGAGCCCTCGTCGTAGTAACGGTCCCCGGCAGCCGAACCCTCGTCGTAGTAACGTTCCCCGGCAGCCGAGCCCTCGTCGTAGTAACGGTCCCCCGGCAGCCGAGCCCTCGTCGTAGTAATGGTCCCCGGCAGCCGAGCCCTCGTCGTAGTAATGGTCCCCGGCAGCCGAGCCCTCGTCGTAGTAACGGTCCCCGGCAGCCGAGCCCTCGTCGTAGTAACGGTCCCCGGCAGCCGAGCCCTCGTCGTAGTAATGGTCCCCGGCAGCCGAGCCCTCGTCGACAATTTTTTCCCCGGCAGCCGAGCCCTCGTCGTAGTAATGGTCCCCGGTAGCCGAGCCCTAGTCGTAGTAATGGTCCCCGGCAGCCGAGCCCTCGTCCACAATTTTTTCCCAGGCAGCCAAGCCCTCTTCGTAGTAATGGTCCCCGGCAGCCGAGCCCTCGTCCAGAATTGTTTCCCCGGCAGCCGAGCCCTCGTCGTAGTAATGGTCCCCGGCAGCCGAGCCCTCGTCGTAGTAAGGGTCCCCGGCAGCCGAGCCCTCGTCGTAGTAACGGTCCCCGGCAGCCGAGCCCTCGTCGTAGTAATGGTCCCCGGCAGCCGAGCCCTCGTCGTAGTAATGGTCCCCGGCAGCTGAGCCCTCATCGTAGTAATGGTCCCCGGCAGCCGAGCCCTCATCGTAGTAATGGTCCCCGGCAGCCGAGCCCTCGTCGTAGTAATGGTCCCCGGCAGCCGAGCCCTCGTCGACAATTTTTCCCCCGGCAGCCGAGCCCTCGTCGTAGTAATGGTCCCCGGCAGCCGAGCCCTCGTCGACAATTTTTCCCCCGGCAGCCGAGCCCTCGTCGTAGTAACGGTCCCCGGCAGCCGAGCCCTCGTCGACAATTTTTTCCCCGGCAGCCGAGCCCTTGTCGTAGTAATGGTCCCCGGCAGCCGAGCCCTCGTCGACAATTGTTTCCCCGGCAGCCGAGCCCTCGTCGTAGTAATGGTCCCCGGCAGCCGAGCCCTCGTCGTAGTAACGGTCCCCGGCAGGCGAGCCCTCATCGTAGTAATGGTCCCCGGCAGCCGAGCCCTCGTCGTAGTAATGGTCCCCGGCAGCTGAGCCCTCGTCGTAGTAACGGTCCCCGGCAGCCGAGCCCTCGTCGTAGTAACGGTCCCCGGCAGCCGAGCCCTCGTCGTAGTAATGGTCCCCGGCAGCCGAGCCCTCGTCGTAGTAACGGTCCCCGGCAGCCGAGACCTCGTCGTAGTAACGGTCCCCGGCAGCCGAGCCCTCGTCGTAGTAATGGTCCCCGGCATTCGAGCCCTCGTCGTAGTAATGGTGCCCGGCAGCCGAGCCCTCGTCGTAGTAATGGTCCCGGCAGCCGAGCCCTCGTCGACAATTGTTTCCCCGGCAGCCGAGCCCTCGTCGTAATAATGGTCCCCGGCAGCCAAGCCCTAGTCGTAGTAACGGTCCCCGGCAGTCGAGCCCTCATCGTAGTAACGGTCCCCGGCAGCCGAGCCCTCGTCGTAGTAATGGTCCCCGGTAGCCGAGCCCTAGTCGTAGTAATGGTCCCCGGCAGCCGAGCCCTCGTCCACAATTTTTACCCAGGCAGCCAAGCCCTCTTCGTAGTAATGGTCCCCTGCAGCCGAGCCCTCGTCCAGAATTGTTTACCCGGCAGCCGAGCCCTCGTCGTAGTAATGGTCCCCGGCAGCCGAGCCCTCGTCGTAGTAAGGGTCCCCGGCAGCCGAGCCCTCGTCGTAGTAACGGTCCCCGGCAGCCGAGCCCTCGTCGTAGTAATGGTCCCCGGCAGCCGAGCCCTCGTCGTAGTAATGGTCCCCGGCAGCTGAGCCCTCATCGTAGTAATGGTCCCCGGCAGCCAAGCCCTCGTCGTAGTAATGGTCCCCGGCAGCCGAGCCCTCGTCGACAATTTTTCTCCCGGCAGCCGAGCCCTCGTCGTAGTAACGGTCCCCGGCAGCCGAGCCCTCGTCGACAATTTCTTCCCCGGCAGCCGAGCCCTCGTCGTAGTAATGGTTTCCGGCAGTCGAGCCCTCGTTGACAATTTTTTCCCCGGCAGCCGAGCCCTCGTCGTAGTAATGGTCCCCGGCAGCCGAGCCCTCGTCGACAATTGTTTCCCCGGCAGCCGAGCCCTCGTCGTAGTAATGGTCCCCGGCAGCCGAGCCCTCGTCGTAGTAACGGTCCCCGGCAGGCGAGCCCTCATCGTAGTAATGGTCCCCGGCAGCCGAGCCCTCGTCGTAGTAATGGTCCCCGGCAGCCGAGCCCTCGTCGTAGTAACGGTCCCAGGCAGCCGAGCCCTCGTCGTAGTAATGGTCCCCGGCAGCCGAGCCCTCGTCGACTATTGTTTCCCCGGCAGCCGAGCCCTCGTCGTAGTAATGGTCCCCGGCAGCCGAGCCCTCGTCGTAGTATTTGGTCCCCGGCAGCCGAGCCCTCGTCGTAGTAACGGTCCCCTCAGCTGAGCCCTCCTCGTAGTAACGGTCCCCGGCAGCCGAGCCCTCGTCGTAGTAATGGTCCCCGGCAGCCGAGCCCTCGTCGTAGTAATGGTCCCCGGCAGCCGAGCCCTCGTCGTAGTAATGGTACCCGGCAGCCGAGCCCTCGTCGTAGTAATGGTCCCAGGCAGCCGAGCCCTCGTCGTAGTAATGGTCCCCGTCAGCCGAGCCCTCGTCGTAGTAATGGTCCCCGGCAGCCGAGCCCTCGTCGTAGTAATGGTCCCCGGCAGCCGAGCCCTCGTCGTAGTAATGGTCCCCGGCAGCTGAGCCCTAGTCGTAGTAATGGTCCCCGGCAGCCGAGCCCTCATCGTAGTAATGGTCCCCGGCAGCCGAGCCCTCGTCGTAGTAATGGTCCCCGGCAGCCGAGCCCTCGTCGACAATTTGGTCCCCGGCACCCGAGCCCTCGTCGTAGTAACGGTCCCCGGCAGCCGAGCCCTCGTCGACAATTTTTTCCCCGGCAGCCGAGCCCTCGTCGTAGTAATGGTCCCCGGCAGTCGAGCCCTCGTTGACAATTTTTTCCCCGGCAGCCGAGCCCTCGTCGTACTAATGGTCCCCGGCAGCCGAGCCCTCGTAGTAGTAATGGTCCCCGACAGCCGAGCCCTCGTCGTAGTAACGGTCCCCGGCAGCCGAACCCTCGTCGTAGTAACGGTCCCCGGCAGCCGAGCCCTCGTCGTAGTAATGGTCCCCGGCAGCCGAGCCCTCGTCGTAGTAATGGTCCCCGGCAGCCGAGCCCTCGTCGTAGTAACGGTCCCCGGCAGCCGAGCCCTCGTCGTAGTAACGGTCCCCGGCAGCCGAACCCTCGTCGTAGTAACGTTCCCCGGCAGCCGAGCCCTCGTCGTAGTAACGGTCCCCGGCAGCCGAGCCCTCGTCGTAGTAACGGTCCCCGGCAGCCGAGCCCTCGTCGTAGTAATGGTCCCCGGCAGCCGAGCCCTCGTCGTAGTAACGGTCCCCAGCAGCCGAGCCCTCGTCGTAGTAATGGTCCCCGGCAGCCGAGCCCTCGTCGACAATTTTTCCCCCCGGCAGCCAAGCCCTCGTCGTAGTAACGGTCCCCGGCAGCCGAGCCCTCGTCGACAATTTTTTCCCCGGCAGCCGAGCCCTTGTCGTAGTAATGGTCCCCGGCAGCCGAGCCCTCGTCGACAATTGTTTCCCCGGCAGCCGAGCCCTCGTCGTAGTAATGGTCCCCGGCAGCCGAGCCCTCGTCGTAGTAACGGTCCCCGGCAGGCGAGCCCTCATCGTAGTAATGGTCCCCGGCAGCCGAGCCCTCGTCGTAGTAATGGTCCCCGGCAGCTGAGCCCTCGTCGTAGTAACGGTCCCCGGCAGCCGAGCCCTCGTCGTAGTAACGGTCCCCGGCAGCCGAGCCCTCGTCGTAGTAATGGTCCCCGGCAGCCGAGCCCTCGTCGTAGTAACGGTCCCCGGCAGCTGAGCCCTCGTCGTAGTAACGTTCCCCGGCAGCCGAGCCCTCGTCGTAGTAATGGTCCCCGGCATTCGAGCCCTCGTCGTAGTAATGGTGCCCGGCAGCCGAGCCCTCGTCGTAGTAATGGTCCCGGCAGCCGAGCCCTCGTCGACAATTGTTTCCCCGGCAGCCGAGCCCTCGTCGTAATAATGGTCCCCGGCAGCCAAGCCCTAGTCGTAGTAACGGTCCCCGGCAGTCGAGCCCTCATCGTAGTAACGGTCCCCGGCAGCCGAGCCCTCGTCGTAGTAATGGTCCCCGGTAGCCGAGCCCTAGTCGTAGTAATGGTCCCCGGCAGCCGAGCCCTCGTCCACAATTTTTACCCAGGCAGCCAAGCCCTCTTCGTAGTAATGGTCCCCTGCAGCCGAGCCCTCGTCCAGAATTGTTTCCCCGGCAGCCGAGCCCTCGTCGTAGTAATGGTCCCCGGCAGCCGAGCCCTCGTCGTAGTAAGGGTCCCCGGCAGCCGAGCCCTCGTCGTAGTAACGGTCCCCGGCAGCCGAGCCCTCGTCGTAGTAATGGTCCCCGGCAGCCGAGCCCTCGTCGTAGTAATGGTCCCCGGCAGCTGAGCCCTCATCGTAGTAATGGTCCCCGGCAGCCAAGCCCTCGTCGTAGTAATGGTCCCCGGCAGCCGAGCCCTCGTCGACAATTTTTCCCCCGGCAGCCGAGCCCTCGTCGTAGTAACGGTCCCCGGCAGCCGAGCCCTCGTCGACAATTTTTTCCCCGGCAGCCGAGCCCTCGTCGTAGTAATGGTTTCCGGCAGTCGAGCCCTCGTCGAGAATTTTTCCCCCGGCAGCCGAGCCCTCGTCGTAGTAACGGTCCCCGGCAGCCGAGCCCTCGTCGACAATTTTTTCCCCGGCAGCCGAGCCCTTGTCGTAATAATGGTCCCCGGCAGCCGAGCCCTCGTCGACAATTGTTTCCCCGGCAGCCGAGCCCTCGTCGTAGTAATGGTCCCCGGCAGCCGAGCCCTCGTCGTAGTAACGGTCCCCGGCAGGCGAGCCCTCATCGTAGTAATGGTCCCCGGCAGCCGAGCCCTCGTCGTAGTAATGGTCCCCGGCAGCTGAGCCCTCGTCGTAGTAACGGTCCCCGGCAGCCGAGCCCTCGTCGTAGTAACGGTCCCCGGCAGCCGAGCCCTCGTCGTAGTAATGGTCCCCGGCAGCCGAGCCCTCGTCGTAGTAACGGTCCCCGGCAGCTGAGCCCTCGTCGTAGTAACGTTCCCCGGCAGCCGAGCCCTCGTCGTAGTAATGGTCCCCGGCATTCGAGCCCTCGTCGTAGTAATGGTGCCCGGCAGCCGAGCCCTCGTCGTAGTAATGGTCCCGGCAGCCGAGCCCTCGTCGACAATTGTTTCCCCGGCAGCCGAGCCCTCGTCGTAATAATGGTCCCCGGCAGCCAAGCCCTAGTCGTAGTAACGGTCCCCGGCAGTCGAGCCCTCATCGTAGTAACGGTCCCCGGCAGCCGAGCCCTCGTCGTAGTAATGGTCCCCGGTAGCCGAGCCCTAGTCGTAGTAATGGTCCCCGGCAGCCGAGCCCTCGTCCACAATTTTTACCCAGGCAGCCAAGCCCTCTTCGTAGTAATGGTCCCCTGCAGCCGAGCCCTCGTCCAGAATTGTTTCCCCGGCAGCCGAGCCCTCGTCGTAGTAATGGTCCCCGGCAGCCGAGCCCTCGTCGTAGTAAGGGTCCCCGGCAGCCGAGCCCTCGTCGTAGTAACGGTCCCCGGCAGCCGAGCCCTCGTCGTAGTAATGGTCCCCGGCAGCCGAGCCCTCGTCGTAGTAATGGTCCCCGGCAGCCGAGCCCTCGTCGACAATTTTTTCCCCGGCAGCCGAGCCCTTGTCGTAGTAATGGTCCCCGGCAGCCGAGCCCTCGTCGACAATTGTTTCCCCGGCAGCCGAGCCCTCGTCGTAGTAATGGTCCCCGGCAGCCGAGCCCTCGTCGTAGTAACGGTCCCCGGCAGGCGAGCCCTCATCGTAGTAATGGTCCCCGGCAGCCGAGCCCTCGTCGTAGTAATGGTCCCCGGCAGCTGAGCCCTCGTCGTAGTAACGGTCCCCGGCAGCCGAGCCCTCGTCGTAGTAACGGTCCCCGGCAGCCGAGCCCTCGTCGTAGTAATGGTCCCCGGCAGCCGAGCCCTCGTCGTAGTAACGGTCCCCGGCAGCTGAGCCCTCGTCGTAGTAACGTTCCCCGGCAGCCGAGCCCTCGTCGTAGTAATGGTCCCCGGCATTCGAGCCCTCGTCGTAGTAATGGTGCCCGGCAGCCGAGCCCTCGTCGTAGTAATGGTCCCGGCAGCCGAGCCCTCGTCGACAATTGTTTCCCCGGCAGCCGAGCCCTCGTCGTAATAATGGTCCCCGGCAGCCAAGCCCTAGTCGTAGTAACGGTCCCCGGCAGTCGAGCCCTCATCGTAGTAACGGTCCCCGGCAGCCGAGCCCTCGTCGTAGTAATGGTCCCCGGTAGCCGAGCCCTAGTCGTAGTAATGGTCCCCGGCAGCCGAGCCCTCGTCCACAATTTTTACCCAGGCAGCCAAGCCCTCTTCGTAGTAATGGTCCCCTGCAGCCGAGCCCTCGTCCAGAATTGTTTCCCCGGCAGCCGAGCCCTCGTCGTAGTAATGGTCCCCGGCAGCCGAGCCCTCGTCGTAGTAAGGGTCCCCGGCAGCCGAGCCCTCGTCGTAGTAACGGTCCCCGGCAGCCGAGCCCTCGTCGTAGTAATGGTCCCCGGCAGCCGAGCCCTCGTCGTAGTAATGGTCCCCGGCAGCTGAGCCCTCATCGTAGTAATGGTCCCCGGCAGCCAAGCCCTCGTCGTAGTAATGGTCCCCGGCAGCCGAGCCCTCGTCGACAATTTTTCCCCCGGCAGCCGAGCCCTCGTCGTAGTAACGGTCCCCGGCAGCCGAGCCCTCGTCGACAATTTTTTCCCCGGCAGCCGAGCCCTCGTCGTAGTAATGGTTTCCGGCAGTCGAGCCCTCGTTGACAATCTTTTCCCCGGCAGCCGAGCCCTCGTCGTAGTAATGGTCCCCGGCAGCCGAGCCCTCGTCGACAATTGTTTCCCCGGCAGCCGAGCCCTCGTCGTAGTAATGGTCCCCGGCAGCCGAGCCCTCGTCGTAGTAACGGTCCCCGGCAGGCGAGCCCTCATCGTAGTAATGGTCCCCGGCAGCCGAGCCCTCGTCGTAGTAATGGTCCCCGGCAGCCGAGCCCTCGTCGTAGTAACGTTCCCCGGCAGCCGAGCCCTCGTCGTAGTAATGGTCCCCGGCATTCGAGCCCTCGTCGTAGTAATGGTGCCCGGCAGCCGAGCCCTCGTCGTAGTAATGGTCCCGGCAGCCGAGCCCTCGTCGACAATTGTTTCCCCGGCAGCCGAGCCCTCGTCGTAATAATGGTCCCCGGCAGCCAAGCCCTAGTCGTAGTAACGGTCCCCGGCAGTCGAGCCCTCATCGTAGTAACGGTCCCCGGCAGCCGAGCCCTCGTCGTAGTAATGGTCCCCGGTAGCCGAGCCCTAGTCGTAGTAATGGTCCCCGGCAGCCGAGCCCTCGTCCACAATTTTTACCCAGGCAGCCAAGCCCTCTTCGTAGTAATGGTCCCCTGCAGCCGAGCCCTCGTCCAGAATTGTTTACCCGGCAGCCGAGCCCTCGTCGTAGTAATGGTCCCCGGCAGCCGAGCCCTCGTCGTAGTAAGGGTCCCCGGCAGCCGAGCCCTCGTCGTAGTAACGGTCCCCGGCAGCCGAGCCCTCGTCGTAGTAATGGTCCCCGGCAGCCGAGCCCTCGTCGTAGTAATGGTCCCCGGCAGCTGAGCCCTCATCGTAGTAATGGTCCCCGGCAGCCAAGCCCTCGTCGTAGTAATGGTCCCCGGCAGCCAAGCCCTCGTCGACAATTTTTCCCCCGGCAGCCGAGCCCTCGTCGTAGTAACGGTCCCCGGCAGCCGAGCCCTCGTCGACAATTTTTTCCCCGGCAGCCGAGCCCTCGTCGTAGTAATGGTTTCCGGCAGTCGAGCCCTCGTTGACAATTTTTTCCCCGGCAGCCGAGCCCTCGTCGTAGTAATGGTCCCCGGCAGCCGAGCCCTCGTCGACAATTGTTTCCCCGGCAGCCGAGCCCTCGTCGTAGTAATGGTCCCCGGCAGCCGAGCCCTCGTCGTAGTAACGGTCCCCGGCAGGCGAGCCCTCATCGTAGTAATGGTCCCCCGGCAGCCGAGCCCTCGTCGTAGTAATGGTCCCCGGCAGCCGAGCCCTCGTCGTAGTAACGGTCCCAGGCAGCCGAGCCCTCGTCGTAGTAATGGTCCCCGGCAGCCGAGCCCTCGTCGACTATTGTTTCCCCGGCAGCCGAGCCCTCGTCGTAGTAATGGTCCCCGGCAGCCGAGCCCTCGTCGTAGTATTTGGTCCCCGGCAGCCGAGCCCTCGTCGTAGTAACGGTCCCCTCAGCTGAGCCCTCGTCGTAGTAACGGTCCCCGGCAGCCGAGCCCTCGTCGTAGTAACGGTCCCCGGCAGCCGAGCCCTCGTCGACAATTTTTTCCCCGGCAGCCGAGCCCTCGTCGTAGTAATGGTTTCCGGCAGTCGAGCCCTCGTTGACAATTTTTTCCCCGGCAGCCGAGCCCTCGTCGTAGTAATGGTCCCCGGCAGCCGAGCCCTCGTCGACAATTGTTTCCCCGGCAGCCGAGCCCTCGTCGTAGTAATGGTCCCCGGCAGCCGAGCCCTCGTCGTAGTAACGGTCCCCGGCAGGCGAGCCCTCATCGTAGTAATGGTCCCCGGCAGCCGAGCCCTCGTCGTAGTAATGGTCCCCGGCAGCCGAGCCCTCGTCGTAGTAACGGTCCCAGGCAGCCGAGCCCTCGTCGTAGTAATGGTCCCCGGCAGCCGAGCCCTCGTCGACTATTGTTTCCCCCGGCAGCCGAGCCCTCGTCGTAGTAATGGTCCCCGGCAGCCGAGCCCTCGTCGTAGTATTTGGTCCCCGGCAGCCGAGCCCTCGTCGTAGTAACGGTCCCCTCAGCTGAGCCCTCGTCGTAGTAACGGTCCCCGGCAGCCGAGCCCTCGTCGTAGTAACGGTCCCCGGCAGCCGAGCCCTCGTCGTAGTAATGGTCCCCGGCAGCCGAGCCCTCGTCGTAGTAATGGTCCCAGGCAGCCGAGCCCTCGTCGTAGTAATGGTCCCCGGCAGCCGAGCCCTCGTCGTAGTAATGGTCCCAGGCAGCCGAGCCCTCGTCGTAGTAATGGTCCCCGGCAGCCGAGCCCTCGTCGTAGTAATGGTCCCCGGCAGCCGAGCCCTCGTCGTAGTAATGGTCCCAGGCAGTCGAGCCCTCGTCGTAGTAATGGTCCCCGGCAGCCGAGCCCTCGTCGTAGTAACGGTCCCCGGCAGCCGAGCCCTCGTCGTAGTAACGGTCCCCGGCAGCCGAACCCTCGTCGTAGTAACGGTCCCCGGCAGTCGAGCCCTCGTCGTAGTAATGGTCCCCGGCAGCCGAGCCCTTGTCGTAGCAATGGTCCCCGGAAGCCGAGCCCTCGTCGACAATTTTTTCCCCGGCAGCCAAGCCCTCGTCGTAGTAATGGTCCCCGGTAGCCGAGCCCTAGTCGTAGTAATGGTCCCCGGCAGCCGAGCCCTCGTCCACAATTTTTTCCCAGGCAGCCAAGCCCTCTTCGTAGTAATGGTCCCCGGCAGCCGAGCCCTCGTCCAGAATTGTTTCCCCGGCAGCCGAGCCCTCGTCGTAGTAATGGTCCCCGGCAGCCGAGCCCTCGTCGTAGTAACGGTCCCCGGCAGCCGAGCCCTCGTCGTAGTAATGGTCCCCGGCAGCCGAGCCCTCGTCGTAGTAATGGTCCCCTGCAGCCGAGCCCTCGTCGACAATTTTTCCCCCGGCAGCCGAGCCCTCGTCGTAGTAACGGTCCCCGGCAGCCGAGCCCTCGTCGTAGTAACGGTCCCCGGCAGCCGAGCCATCGTCGTAGTAATGGTCCCCGGCAGCCGAGCCCTCGTCGTAGTAATGGTCCCCGGCAGCCGAGCCCTCGTCGACAATTGTTTCCCCGGCAGCCGAGCCCTCGTCGTACTAATGGTCCCCGGCAGCCGAGCCCTCGTCGTAGTAATGGTCCCCGGCAGCCGAGCCCTCGTAGTAGTAATGGTCCCCGACAGCCGAGCCCTCGTCGACAATTGTTTCCCCGGCAGCCGAGCCCTCGTCGTAGTAACGGTCCCCGGCAGCCGAGCCCTCGTCGTAGTAACGGTCCCCGGCAGCCGAACCCTCGTCGTAGTAACGGTCCCCGGCAGCCGAGCCCTCGTCGTAGTAATGGTCCCCGGCAGCCGAGCCCTCGTCGTAGTAATGGTCCCCGGCAGCCGAGCCCTCGTCGTAGTAACGGTCCCCGGCAGCCGAGCCCTCGTCGTAGTAACGGTCCCCGGCAGCCGAGCCCTCGTCGTAGTAATGGTCCCCGGCAGCCGAGCCCTCGTCGACAATTTTTTCCCCGGCAGCCGAGCCCTCGTCGTAGTAATGGTCCCCGGTAGCCGAGCCCTAGTCGTAGTAATGGTCCCCGGCAGCCGAGCCCTCGTTCACAATTTTTTCCCAGGCAGCCGAGCCCTCTTCGTAGTAATGGTCCCCGGCAGCCGAGCCCTCGTCCAGAATTGTTTCCCCGGCAGCCGAGCCCTCGTCGTAGTAATGGTCCCCGGCAGCCGAGCCCTCGTCGTAGTAAGGGTCCCCGGCAGCCGAGCCCTCATCGTAGTAACGGTCCCCGGCAGCGAGCCCTCGTCGTAGTAATGGTCCCCGGCAGCCGAGCCCTCGTCGTAGTAATGGTCCCCGGCAGCTGAGCCGTCATCGTAGTAATGGTCCCCGGCAGCCGAGCCCTCGTCGTAGTAATGGTCCCCGGCAGCCGAGCCCTCGTCGACAATTTTTCCCCCGGCAGCCGAGCCCTCGTCGTAGTAACGGTCCCCGGCAGCCGAGCCCTCGTCGACAATTGTTTCCCCGGCAGCCGAGCCCTCGTCGTAGTAAATGGTTTCCGGCAGTCGAGCCCTCGTTGACAATTTTTTCCCCGGCAGCCGAGCCCTCGTCGTAGTAATGGTCCCCGGCAGCCGAGCCCTCGTCGACAATTGTTTCCTGGCAGCCGAGCCCTCGTCGTAGTAATGGTCCCCGGCAGCCGAGCCCTCGTCGTAGTAACGGTCCCCGGCAGGCGAGCCCTCATCGTAGTAATGGTCCCCGGCAGCCGAGCCCTCGTCGTAGTAATGGTCCCCGGCAGCCGAGCCCTCGTCGTAGTAACGGTCCCCGGCAGCCGAGCCCTCGTCGTAGTAACGGTCCCCGGCAGCCGAGCCCTCGTCGTAGTAATGGTCCCCGGCAGCCGAGCCCTCGTCGTAGTAACGGTCCCCGGCAGTCGAGCCCTCGTCGTAGTAATGGTCCCCGGCAGCCGAGCCCTTGTCGAAGCAATGGTCCCCGGCAGCCGAGCCCTCGTCGACAATTTTTTCCCCGGCAGCCGAGCCCTCGTAGTAGTAATGGTCCCCTCAGCTGAGCCCTAGTCGTAGTAATGGTCCCCGGCAGCCGAGCCCTCGTCCAGAATTTTTTCCCAGGCAGCCAAGCCCTCTTCGTAGTAATGGTCCCCGGCAGCCGAGCCCTCGTCCTGAATTGTTTCCCCGGCAGCCGAGCCCTCGTCGTAGTAATGGTCCCCGGCAGCCGAGCCCTCGTCGTAGTAAGGGTCCCCGGCAGCCGAGCCCTCGTCGTATTAACGGTCACCGGCAGCCGAGCCCTCGTCGTAGTAATGGTCCCCGGCAGCCGAGCCCTCGTCGTAGTAATGGTCCCCGGCAGCTGAGCCCTCATCGTAGTAATGGTCCCCGGCAGCCGAGCCCTCGTCGTAGTAATGGTCCCCGGCAGCCGAGACCTCGTCGACAATTGTTTCCCCGGCAGCCGAGCCCTCGTCATAGTAATGGTCCCCGGCAGCCGAGCCCTCGTCGTAGTAATGGTCCCCTCAGCTGAGCCCTCGTCGTAGTAACGGTCCCCGGCAGCCGAGCCCTCGTCGTAGTAATGGTCCCCGGCAGCCGAGCCCTCGTCGTAGTAACGGTCCCCGGCAGCTGAGCCCTCGTCGTAGTAATGGTCCCCGGCAGCCGAGCCCTCGTCGACAATTGTTTCCCCGGCAGCCGAGCCCTCGTCGTAGTAATGGTCCCCGGCAGCCAAGCCCTAGTCGTAGTAACGGTCCCCGGCAGCCGAACCCTCGTCGTAGTAACGGTCCCCGGCAGCCGAGCCCTCGTCGTAGTAATGGTCCCCGGCAGCCGAGCCCTTGTCGTAGCAATGGTCCCTGGCAGCCGAGCCCTCGTCGACAATTTTTTCCCCGGCAGCCGAGCCCTCGTCGTAGTAATGGTCCCCGGTAGCCGAGCCCTAGTCGTAGTAATGGTCCCCGGCAGCCGAGCCCTCGTCCACAATTTTTTCCCAGGCAGCCAAGCCCTCTTCGTAGTAATGGTCCCCGGCAGCCGAGCCCTCGTCCAGAATTGTTTCCCCGGCAGCCGAGCCCTCGTCGTAGTAATGGTCCCCGGCAGCCGAGCCCTCGTCGTAGTAATGGTCCCCTCAGCTGAGCCCTCGTCGTAGTAACGGTCCCCGGCAGCCGAGCCCTCGTCGTAGTAACGGTCCCCGGCAGCCGAGCCCTCGTCGTAGTAATGGTCCCCGGCAGCCGAGCCCTCGTCGTAGTAACGGTCCCCGGCAGCTGAGCCCTCGTCGTAGTAACGGTCCCCGGCAGCCGAGCCCTCGTCGTAGTAATGGTCCCCGGCAGTCGAGCCCTCGTCGTAGTAATGGTCCCCGGAAGCCGAGCCCTCGTCGTAGTAATGGTCCCCGGCAGCCGAGCCCTCGTCGACAATTGTTTCCCCGGCAGCCGAGCCCTCGTCGTAGTAATGGTCCCCGGCAGCCAAGCCCTAGTCGTAGTAACGGTCCCCGGCAGCCGAGCCCTCGTCGTAGTAACGGTCCCCGGCAGTCGAGCCCTCGTCGTAGTAATGGTCCCCGGCAGCCGAGCCCTTGTCGTAGCAATGGTCCCCGGCAGCCGAGCCCTCGTCGACAATTTTTTCCCCGGCAGCCAAGCCCTCGTCGTAGTAATGGTCCCCGGTAGCCGAGCCCTAGTCGTAGTAATGGTCCCCGGCAGCCGAGCCCTCGTCCACAATTTTTTCCCAGGCAGCCAAGCCCTCTTCGTAGTAATGGTCCCCGGCAGCCGAGCCCTCGTCCAGAATTGTTTCCCCGGCAGCCGAGCCCTCGTCGTAGTAATGGTCCCCGGCAGCCGAGCCCTCGTCGTAGTAACGGTCCCCGGCAGCCGAGCCCTCGTCGTAGTAACGGTCCCCGGCAGCCGAGGCCTCGTCGTAGTAATGGTCCCCGGCAGCTGAGCCCTCGTCGTAGTAATGGTCCCCGGCAGCTGAGCCCTCATCGTAGTAATGGTCCCCGGCAGCCGAGCCCTCATCGTAGTAATGGTCCCCGGCAGCCGAGCCCTCGTCGTAGTAATGGTCCCCGGCAGCCGAGCCCTCGTCGACAATTTTTCCCCCGGCAGCCGAGCCCTCGTCGTAGTAATGGTCCCCGGCAGCCGAGCCCTCGTCGACAATTTTTCCCCCGGCAGCCGAGCCCTCGTCGTAGTAACGGTCCCCGGCAGCCGAGCCCTCGTCGACAATTTTTTCCCCGGCAGCCGAGCCCTTGTCGTAGTAATGGTCCCCGGCAGCCGAGCCCTCGTCGACAATTGTTTCCCCGGCAGCCGAGCCCTCGTCGTAGTAATGGTCCCCGGCAGCCGAGCCCTCGTCGTAGTAACGGTCCCCGGCAGGCGAGCCCTCATCGTAGTAATGGTCCCCGGCAGCCGAGCCCTCGTCGTAGTAATGGTCCCCGGCAGCTGAGCCCTCGTCGTAGTAACGGTCCCCGGCAGCCGAGCCCTCGTCGTAGTAACGGTCCCCGGCAGCCGAGCCCTCGTCGTAGTAATGGTCCCCGGCAGCCGAGCCCTCGTCGTAGTAACGGTCCCCGGCAGCTGAGCCCTCGTCGTAGTAACGTTCCCCGGCAGCCGAGCCCTCGTCGTAGTAATGGTCCCCGGCATTCGAGCCCTCGTCGTAGTAATGGTGCCCGGCAGCCGAGCCCTCGTCGTAGTAATGGTCCCGGCAGCCGAGCCCTCGTCGACAATTGTTTCCCCGGCAGCCGAGCCCTCGTCGTAATAATGGTCCCCGGCAGCCAAGCCCTAGTCGTAGTAACGGTCCCCGGCAGTCGAGCCCTCATCGTAGTAACGGTCCCCGGCAGCCGAGCCCTCGTCGTAGTAATGGTCCCCGGTAGCCGAGCCCTAGTCGTAGTAATGGTCCCCGGCAGCCGAGCCCTCGTCCACAATTTTTACCCAGGCAGCCAAGCCCTCTTCGTAGTAATGGTCCCCTGCAGCCGAGCCCTCGTCCAGAATTGTTTCCCCGGCAGCCGAGCCCTCGTCGTAGTAATGGTCCCCGGCAGCCGAGCCCTCGTCGTAGTAAGGGTCCCCGGCAGCCGAGCCCTCGTCGTAGTAACGGTCCCCGGCAGCCGAGCCCTCGTCGTAGTAATGGTCCCCGGCAGCCGAGCCCTCGTCGTAGTAATGGTCCCCGGCAGCTGAGCCCTCATCGTAGTAATGGTCCCCGGCAGCCAAGCCCTCGTCGTAGTAATGGTCCCCGGCAGCCGAGCCCTCGTCGACAATTTTTCCCCCGGCAGCCGAGCCCTCGTCGTAGTAACGGTCCCCGGCAGCCGAGCCCTCGTCGACAATTTTTTCCCCGGCAGCCGAGCCCTCGTCGTAGTAATGGTTTCCGGCAGTCGAGCCCTCGTCGAGAATTTTTCCCCCGGCAGCCGAGCCCTCGTCGTAGTAACGGTCCCCGGCAGCCGAGCCCTCGTCGACAATTTTTTCCCCGGCAGCCGAGCCCTTGTCGTAGTAATGGTCCCCGGCAGCCGAGCCCTCGTCGACAATTGTTTCCCCGGCAGCCGAGCCCTCGTCGTAGTAATGGTCCCCGGCAGCCGAGCCCTCGTCGTAGTAACGGTCCCCGGCAGCTGAGCCCTCGTCGTAGTAACGGTCCCCGGCAGCCGAGCCCTCGTCGTAGTAACGGTCCCCGGCAGCCGAGCCCTCGTCGTAGTAATGGTCCCCGGCAGCCGAGCCCTCGTCGTAGTAACGGTCCCCGGCAGCTGAGCCCTCGTCGTAGTAACGTTCCCCGGCAGCCGAGCCCTCGTCGTAGTAATGGTCCCCGGCATTCGAGCCCTCGTCGTAGTAATGGTGCCCGGCAGCCGAGCCCTCGTCGTAGTAATGGTCCCGGCAGCCGAGCCCTCGTCGACAATTGTTTCCCCGGCAGCCGAGCCCTCGTCGTAATAATGGTCCCCGGCAGCCAAGCCCTAGTCGTAGTAACGGTCCCCGGCAGTCGAGCCCTCATCGTAGTAACGGTCCCCGGCAGCCGAGCCCTCGTCGTAGTAATGGTCCCCGGTAGCCGAGCCCTAGTCGTAGTAATGGTCCCCGGCAGCCGAGCCCTCGTCCACAATTTTTACCCAGGCAGCCAAGCCCTCTTCGTAGTAATGGTCCCCTGCAGCCGAGCCCTCGTCCAGAATTGTTTCCCCGGCAGCCGAGCCCTCGTCGTAGTAATGGTCCCCGGCAGCCGAGCCCTCGTCGTAGTAAGGGTCCCCGGCAGCCAAGCCCTCGTCGTAGTAACGGTCCCCGGCAGCCGAGCCCTCGTCGTAGTAATGGTCCCCAGCAGCCGAGCCCTCGTCGTAGTAATGGTCCCCGGCAGCTGAGCCCTCATCGTAGTAATGGTCCCCGGCAGCCAAGCCCTCGTCGTAGTAATGGTCCCCGGCAGCCGAGCCCTCGTCGACAATTTTTCCCCCGGCAGCCGAGCCCTCGTCGTAGTAACGGCCCCGGCAGCCGAGCCCTCGTCGACAATTTTTTCCCCGGCAGCCGAGCCCTCGTCGTAGTAATGGTTTCCGGCAGTCGAGCCCTCGTTGACAATTTTTTCCCCGGCAGCCGAGCCCTCGTCGTAGTAATGGTCCCCGGCAGCCGAGCCCTCGTCGACAATTGTTTCCCCGGCAGCCGAGCCCTCGTCGTAGTAATGGTCCCCGGCAGCCGAGCCCTCGTCGTAGTAACGGTCCCCGGCAGGCGAGCCCTCATCGTAGTAATGGTCCCCGGCAGCCGAGCCCTCGTCGTAGTAATGGTCCCCGGCAGCCGAGCCCTCGTCGTAGTAACGTTCCCCGGCAGCCGAGCCCTCGTCGTAGTAATGGTCCCCGGCATTCGAGCCCTCGTCGTAGTAATGGTGCCCGGCAGCCGAGCCCTCGTCGTAGTAATGGTCCCGGCAGCCGAGCCCTCGTCGACAATTGTTTCCCCGGCAGCCGAGCCCTCGTCGTAATAATGGTCCCCGGCAGCCAAGCCCTAGTCGTAGTAACGGTCCCCGGCAGTCGAGCCCTCATCGTAGTAACGGTCCCCGGCAGCCGAGCCCTCGTCGTAGTAATGGTCCCCGGTAGCCGAGCCCTAGTCGTAGTAATGGTCCCCGGCAGCCGAGCCCTCGTCCACAATTTTTACCCAGGCAGCCAAGCCCTCTTCGTAGTAATGGTCCCCTGCAGCCGAGCCCTCGTCCAGAATTGTTTACCCGGCAGCCGAGCCCTCGTCGTAGTAATGGTCCCCGGCAGCCGAGCCCTCGTCGTAGTAAGGGTCCCCGGCAGCCGAGCCCTCGTCGTAGTAACGGTCCCCGGCAGCCGAGCCCTCGTCGTAGTAATGGTCCCCGGCAGCCGAGCCCTCGTCGTAGTAATGGTCCCCGGCAGCTGAGCCCTCATCGTAGTAATGGTCCCCGGCAGCCAAGCCCTCGTCGTAGTAATGGTCCCCGGCAGCCAAGCCCTCGTCGACAATTTTTCCCCCGGCAGCCGAGCCCTCGTCGTAGTAACGGTCCCCGGCAGCCGAGCCCTCGTCGACAATTTTTTCCCCGGCAGCCGAGCCCTCGTCGTAGTAATGGTTTCCGGCAGTCGAGCCCTCGTTGACAATTTTTTCCCCGGCAGCCGAGCCCTCGTCGTAGTAATGGTCCCCGGCAGCCGAGCCCTCGTCGACAATTGTTTCCCCGGCAGCCGAGCCCTCGTCGTAGTAATGGTCCCCGGCAGCCGAGCCCTCGTCGTAGTAACGGTCCCCGGCAGGCGAGCCCTCATCGTAGTAATGGTCCCCGGCAGCCGAGCCCTCGTCGTAGTAATGGTCCCCGGCAGCCGAGCCCTCGTCGTAGTAACGGTCCCAGGCAGCCGAGCCCTCGTCGTAGTAATGGTCCCCGGCAGCCGAGCCCTCGTCGACTATTGTTTCCCCGGCAGCCGAGCCCTCGTCGTAGTAATGGTCCCCGGCAGCCGAGCCCTCGTCGTAGTATTTGGTCCCCGGCAGCCGAGCCCTCGTCGTAGTAACGGTCCCCTCAGCTGAGCCCTCGTCGTAGTAACGGTCCCCGGCAGCCGAGCCCTCGTCGTAGTAACGGTCCCCGGCAGCCGAGCCCTCGTCGTAGTAATGGTCCCCGGCAGCCGAGCCCTCGTCGTAGTAATGGTCCCAGGCAGCCGAGCCCTCATCGTAGTAATGGTCCCCGGCAGCCGAGCCCTCGTCGTAGTAATGGTCCCAGGCAGCCGAGCCCTCGTCGTAGTAATGGTCCCCGGCAGCCGAGCCCTCGTCGTAGTAATGGTCCCAGGCAGCCGAGCCCTCGTCGTAGTAATGGTCCCCGGCAGCCGAGCCCTCGTCGTAGTAATGGTCCCAGGCAGTCGAGCCCTCGTCGTAGTAATGGTCCCCGGCAGCCGAGCCCTCGTCGTAGTAACGGTCCCCGGCAGCCGAGCCCTCGTCGTAGTAACGGTCCCCGGCAGCCGAACCCTCGTCGTAGTAACGGTCCCCGGCAGTCGAGCCCTCGTCGTAGTAATGGTCCCCGGCAGCCGAGCCCGTGTCGTAGCAATGGTCCCCGGAAGCCGAGCCCTCGTCGACAATTTTTTCCCCGGCAGCCAAGCCCTCGTCGTAGTAATGGTCCCCGGTAGCCGAGCCCTAGTCGTAGTAATGGTCCCCGGCAGCCGAGCCCTCGTCCACAATTTTTTCCCAGGCAGCCAAGCCCTCTTCGTAGTAATGGTCCCCGGCAGCCGAGCCCTCGTCCAGAATTGTTTCCCCGGCAGCCGAGCCCTCGTCGTAGTAATGGTCCCCGGCAGCCGAGCCCTCGTCGTAGTAACGGTCCCCGGCAGCCGAGCCCTCGTCGTAGTAATGGTCCCCGGCAGCCGAGCCCTCGTCGTAGTAATGGTCCCCTGCAGCCGAGCCCTCGTCGACAATTTTTCCCCCGGCAGCCGAGCCCTCGTCGTAGTAACGGTCCCCGGCAGCCGAGCCCTCGTCGTAGTAACGGTCCCCGGCAGCCGAGCCCTCGTCGTAGTAATGGTCCCCGGCAGCCGAGCCCTCGTCGTAGTAATGGTCCCCGGCAGCCGAGCCCTCGTCGACAATTGTTTCCCCGGCAGCCGAGCCCTCGTCGTACTAATGGTCCCCGGCAGCCGAGCCCTCGTCGTAGTAATGGTCCCCGGCAGCCGAGCCCTCGTAGTAGTAATGGTCCCCGACAGCCGAGCCCTCGTCGACAATTGTTTCCCCGGCAGCCGAGCCCTCGTCGTAGTAACGGTCCCCGGCAGCCGAGCCCTCGTCGTAGTAACGGTCCCCGGCAGCCGAACCCTCGTCGTAGTAACGGTCCCCGGCAGCCGAGCCCTCGTCGTAGTAATGGTCCCCGGCAGCCGAGCCCTCGTCGTAGTAATGGTCCCCGGCAGCCGAGCCCTCGTCGTAGTAACGGTCCCCGGCAGCCGAGCCCTCGTCGTAGTAACGGTCCCCGGCAGCCGAGCCCTCGTCGTAGTAATGGTCCCCGGCAGCCGAGCCCTCGTCGACAATTTTTTCCCCGGCAGCCGAGCCCTCGTCGTAGTAATGGTCCCCGGTAGCCGAGCCCTAGTCGTAGTAATGGTCCCCGGCAGCCGAGCCCTCGTTCACAATTTTTTCCCAGGCAGCCGAGCCCTCTTCGTAGTAATGGTCCCCGGCAGCCGAGCCCTCGTCCAGAATTGTTTCCCCGGCAGCCGAGCCCTCGTCGTAGTAATGGTCCCCGGCAGCCGAGCCCTCGTCGTAGTAAGGGTCCCCGGCAGCCGAGCCCTCATCGTAGTAACGGTCCCCGGCAGCGAGCCCTCGTCGTAGTAATGGTCCCCGGCAGCCGAGCCCTCGTCGTAGTAATGGTCCCCGGCAGCTGAGCCGTCATCGTAGTAATGGTCCCCGGCAGCCGAGCCCTCGTCGTAGTAATGGTCCCCGGCAGCCGAGCCCTCGTCGACAATTTTTCCCCCGGCAGCCGAGCCCTCGTCGTAGTAACGGTCACCGGCAGCCGAGCCCTCGTCGACAATTGTTTCCCCGGCAGCCGAGCCCTCGTCGTAGTAATGGTGTCCGCCAGTCGAGCCCTCGTTGACAATTTTTTCCCCGGCAGCCGAGCCCTCGTCGTAGTAATGGTCCCCGGCAGCCGAGCCCTCGTCGACAATTGTTTCCTGGCAGCCGAGCCCTCGTCGTAGTAATGGTCCCCGGCAGCCGAGCCCTCGTCGTAGTAACGGTCCCCGGCAGGCGAGCCCTCATCGTAGTAATGGTCCCCGGCAGCCGAGCCCTCGTCGTAGTAATGGTCCCCGGCAGCCGAGCCCTCGTCGTAGTAACGGTCCCCGGCAGCCGAGCCCTCGTCGTAGTAACGGTCCCCGGCAGCCGAGCCCTCGTCGTAGTAATGGTCCCCGGCAGCCGAGCCCTCGTCGTAGTAACGGTCCCCGGCAGTCGAGCCCTCGTCGTAGTAATGGTCCCCGGCAGCCGAGCCCTTGTCGAAGCAATGGTCCCCGGCAGCCGAGCCCTCGTCGACAATTTTTTCCCCGGCAGCCGAGCCCTCGTCGTAGTAATGGTCCCCTCAGCTGAGCCCTAGTCGTAGTAATGGTCCCCGGCAGCCGAGCCCTCGTCCAGAATTTTTTCCCAGGCAGCCAAGCCCTCTTCGTAGTAATGGTCCCCGGCAGCCGAGCCCTCGTCCTGAATTGTTTCCCCGGCAGCCGAGCCCTCGTCGTAGTAATGGTCCCCGGCAGCCGAGCCCTCGTCGTAGTAAGGGTCCCCGGCAGCCGAGCCCTCGTCGTAGTAACGGTCCCCGGCAGCCGAGCCCTCGTCGTAGTAATGGTCCCCGGCAGCCGAGCCCTCGTCGTAGTAATGGTCCCCGGCAGCTGAGCCCTCATCGTAGTAATGGTCCCCGGCAGCCGAGCCCTCGTCCTAGTAATGGTCCCCGGCAGCCGAGACCTTGTCGACAATTGTTTCCCCGGCAGCCGAGCCCTCGTCATAGTAATGGTCCCCGGCAGCCGAGCCCTCGTCGTAGTAACGGTCCCCGGCAGCCGAGCCCTCGTCTTAGTAACGGTCCCCGGCGGCCGAGCCCTCGTTGACAATTTTTTCCCCGGCAGCCGAGCCCTCGTCGTAGTAATGGTCCCCGGCAGCCGAGCCCTCGTCGACAATTGTTTCCCCGGCAGCCGAGCACTCGTCGTAGTAATGGTCCCCGGCAGCCGAGCCCTCGTCGTAGTAACGGTCCCCGGCAGGCGAGCCCTCATCGTAGTAATGGTCCCCGGCAGCCGAGCCCTCGTAGTAGTAATGGTCCCCGGCAGCCGAGCCCTCGTCGTAGTAACGGTCCCAGGCAGCCGAGCCCTCGTCGTAGTAATGGTCCCCGGCAGCCGAGCCCTCGTCGACTATTGTTTCCCCGGCAGCCGAGCCCTCGTCGTAGTAATGGTCCCCGGCAGCCGAGCCCTCGTCGTAGTATATGGTCCCCGGCAGCCGAGCCCTCGTCGTAGTAATGGTCCCCTCAGCTGAGCCCTCGTCGTAGTAACGGTCCCCGGCAGCCGAGCCCTCGTCGTAGTAATGGTCCCCGGCAGCCGAGCCCTCGTCGTAGTAACGGTCCCCGGCAGCTGAGCCCTCGTCGTAGTAATGGTCCCCGGCAGCCGAGCCCTCGTCGACAATTGTTTCCCCGGCAGCCGAGCCCTCGTCGTAGTAATGGTCCCCGGCAGCCAAGCCCTAGTCGTAGTAACGGTCCCCGGCAGCCGAACCCTCGTCGTAGTAACGGTCCCCGGCAGCCGAGCCCTCGTCGTAGTAATGGTCCCCGGCAGCCGAGCCCTTGTCGTAGCAATGGTCCCTGGCAGCCGAGCCCTCGTCGACAATTTTTTCCCCGGCAGCCGAGCCCTCGTCGTAGTAATGGTCCCCGGTAGCCGAGCCCTAGTCGTAGTAATGGTCCCCGGCAGCCGAGCCCTCGTCCACAATTTTTTCCCAGGCAGCCAAGCCCTCTTCGTAGTAATGGTCCCCGGCAGCCGAGCCCTCGTCCAGAATTGTTTCCCCGGCAGCCGAGCCCTCGTCGTAGTAATGGTCCCCGGCAGCCGAGCCCTCGTCGTAGTAATGGTCCCCTCAGCTGAGCCCTCGTCGTAGTAACGGTCCCCGGCAGCCGAGCCCTCGTCGTAGTAACGGTCCCCGGCAGCCGAGCCCTCGTCGTAGTAATGGTCCCCGGCAGCCGAGCCCTCGTCGTAGTAACGGTCCCCGGCAGCTGAGCCCTCGTCGTAGTAACGGTCCCCGGCAGCCGAGCCCTCGTCGTAGTAATGGTCCCCGGCAGTCGAGCCCTCGTCGTAGTAATGGTCCCCGGAAGCCGAGCCCTCGTCGTAGTAATGGTCCCCGGCAGCCGAGCCCTCGTCGACAATTGTTTCCCCGGCAGCCGAGCCCTCGTCGTAGTAATGGTCCCCGGCAGCCAAGCCCTAGTCGTAGTAACGGTCCCCGGCAGCCGAGCCCTCGTCGTAGTAACGGTCCCCGGCAGTCGAGCCCTCGTCGTAGTAATGGTCCCCGGCAGCCGAGCCCTTGTCGTAGCAATGGTCCCCGGCAGCCGAGCCCTCGTCGACAATTTTTTCCCCGGCAGCCAAGCCCTCGTCGTAGTAATGGTCCCCGGTAGCCGAGCCCTAGTCGTAGTAATGGTCCCCGGCAGCCGAGCCCTCGTCCACAATTTTTTCCCAGGCAGCCAAGCCCTCTTCGTAGTAATGGTCCCCGGCAGCCGAGCCCTCGTCCAGAATTGTTTCCCCGGCAGCCGAGCCCTCGTCGTAGTAATGGTCCCCGGCAGCCGAGCCCTCGTCGTAGTAATGGTCCCTGGCAGCCGAGCCCTCGTCGTAGTAACGGTCCCCGGCAGCCGAGCCCTCGTCGTAGTAATGGTCCCCGGCAGCTGAGCCCCCATCGTAGTAATGGTCCCCGGCAGCCGAGCCCTCGTCGTAGTAATGGTCCCCGGCAGCCGAGCCCTCGTCGACAATTTTTCCCCCGGCAGCCGAGCCCTCGTTGTAGTAACGTTCCCCGGCAGCCGAGCCCTCGTCGACAATTTTTTCCCCGGCAGCCGAGCCCTCGTCGTAGTAATGGTTTCCGGCAGTCGAGCCCTCGTTGACAATTTTTTCCCCGGCAGCCGAGCCCTCGTCGTAGTAATGGTCCCCGGCAGCCGAGCCCTCGTCGACAATTGTTTCCCCGGCAGCCGAGCCCTCGTCGTAGTAATGGTCCCCGGCAGCCGAGCCCTCGTCGTAGTAACGGTCCCCGGCAGGCGAGCCCTCATCGTAGTAATGGTCCCCGGCAGCCGAGCCCTCGTCGTAGTAATGGTCCCCGGCAGCCGAGCCCTCGTCGTAGTAACGGTCCCCGGCAGCCGAGCCCTCGTCCACAATTTTTTCCCAGGCAGCCAAGCCCTCTTCGTAGTAATGGTCCCCGGCAGCCGAGCCCTCGTCGTAGTAATGCTCCCCGGCAGCCGAGCCCTCGTCGTAGTAACGGTCACCGGCAGCCGAGCCCTCGTCGTAGTAATGGTCCCCCGGCAGCCGAGCCCTCGTCGTAGTAATGGTCCCCGGCAGCCGAGCCCTCGTCGACAATTTTTCCCCCGGCAGCCGAGCCCTCGTCGTAGTAACGGTCCCCGGCAGCCGAGCCCTCGTCGACAATTTTTTCCCCGGCAGCCGAGCCCTCGTCGTAGTAATGGTCCCCGGCAGTCGAGCCCTCGTTGACAATTTTTTCCCCGGCAGCCGAGCCCTCGTCGTAGTAATGGTCCCCGGCAGCCGAGACCACGTCGACAATTGTTTCCCCGGCAGCCGAGCCCTCGTCGTAGTAATGGTCCCCGGCAGCCGAGCCCTCGTCGTAGTAATGGTCCCCGGCAGCCGAGCCCTCGTCGTAGTAACGGTCCCCGGCAGGCGAGCCCTCATCGTAGCAATGGTCCCCGGCAGCCGAGCCCTCGTCGTAATAATAGTCCCCGGCAGCCGAGCCCTCGTCGTAGTAACGGTCCCAGGCAGCCGAGCCCTCGTCGTAGTAATGGTCCCCGGCAGCCGAGCCCTCGTCGAATATTGTTTCCCCGGCAGCCGAGCCCTCGTCGTAGTAATGGTCCCCGGCAGCCGAGCCCTCGTCGTAGTATATGGTCCCCGGCAGCCGAGCCCTCGTCGTAGTAATGGTCCCCGGCAGCTGAGCCCTCGTCGTAGTAACGGTCCCCCGGCAGCCGAGCTCTCGTCGTAGTAACGGTCCCCGGCAGCCGGGCCCTCGTCGTAGTAATGGTCCCCGGCAGCCGAGCCCTCGTCGTAGTAACGGTCCCCGGCAGCTGAGCCCTCGTCGTAGTAACGGTCCCCGGCAGCCAAGCCCTTGTCGTAGTAATGGTCCCCGGCAGTCGAGCCCTCGTCGTAGTAATGGTCCCCGGCAGCCGAGCCCTCGTCGTAGTAATGGTCCCCGGCAGCCGAGCCCTCGTCGACAATTGTTTCCCCGGCAGCCGAGCCCTCGTCATAGTAATGGTCCCCGGCAGCCGAGCCCTCGTCGTAGTAATGGTCCCCGGCAGCCGAGCCCTCGTCGACAATTGTTTCCCCGGCAGCCGAGCCCTCGTCGTAGTAATGATCCCCGGCAGCCAAGCCCTAGTCGTAGTAACGGTCCCCGGCAGCCGAACCCTCGTCGTAGTAACGGTCCCCGGCAGTCGAGCCCTCGTCGTAGTAACGGTCCCCGGCAGCCGAGCCCTCGTCGTAGTAACGGTCCCCGGCAGTCGAGCCCTCGTCGTAGTAACGGTCCCCGGCAGCCGAGCCCTCGTCGTAGTAACGGTCCCCGTCAGCCGAGCCCTCGTCGTAGTAAAGGTTCCTGGCAGCCGAGCCCTCGTCGACAATTTTTTCCCCGGCAGCCGAGCCCTCGTCGTAGTAATGGTCCCCGGTAGCCGAGCCCTAGTCGTAGTAATGGTCCCCGGCAGCCGAGCCCTCGTCCACAATTTTTTCCCAGGCAGCCAAGCCCTCTTCGTAGTAATGGTCCCCGGCAGCCGAGCCCTCGTCGTAGTAATGCTCCCCGGCAGCCGAGCCCTCGTCGTAGTAACGGTCACCGGCAGCCGAGCCCTCGTCGTAGTAATGGTCCCCGGCAGCCGAGCCCTCGTCGTAGTAATGGTCCCCGGCAGCCGAGCCCTCGTCGACAATTTTTCCCCCGGCAGCCGAGCCCTCGTCGTAGTAACGGTCCCCGGCAGCCGAGCCCTCGTCGACAATTTTTTCCCCGGCAGCCGAGCCCTCGTCGTAGTAATGGTCCCCGGCAGTCGAGCCCTCGTTGACAATTTTTTCCCCGGCAGCCGAGCCCTCGTCGTAGTAATGGTCCCCGGCAGCCGAGCCCTCGTCGTAGTAATGGTCCCCGGCAGCCGAGCCCTCGTCGTAGTAACGGTCCCCGGCAGGCGAGCCCTCATCGTAGCAATGGTCCCCGGCAGCCGAGCCCTCGTCGTAATAATAGTCCCCGGCAGCCGAGCCCTCGTCGTAGTAACGGTCCCAGGCAGCCGAGCCCTCGTCGTAGTAATGGTCCCCGGCAGCCGAGCCCTCGTCGACTATTGTTTCCCCGGCAGCCGAGCCCTCGTCGTAGTAATGGTCCCCGGCAGCCGAGCCCTCGTCGTAGTATATGGTCCCCGGCAGCCGAGCCCTCGTCGTAGTAATGGTCCCCGGCAGCTGAGCCCTCGTCGTAGTAACGGTCCCCGGCAGCCGAGCTCTCGTCGTAGTAACGGTCCCCGGCAGCCGGGCCCTCGTCGTAGTAATGGTCCCCGGCAGCCGAGCCCTCGTCGTAGTAACGGTCCCCGGCAGCTGAGCCCTCGTCGTAGTAACGGTCCCCGGCAGCCAAGCCCTTGTCGTAGTAATGGTCCCCGGCAGTCGAGCCCTCGTCGTAGTAATGGTCCCCGGCAGCCGAGCCCTCGTCGTAGTAATGGTCCCCGGCAGCCGAGCCCTCGTCGACAATTGTTTCCCCCGGCAGCCGAGCCCTCGTCGTAGTAATGGTCCCCGGCAGCCGAGCCCTCGTCGTAGTAATGGTCCCCGGCAGCCGAGCCCTCGTCGACAATTGTTTCCCCGGCAGCCGAGCCCTCGTCGTAGTAATGATCCCCGGCAGCCAAGCCCTAGTCGTAGTAACGGTCCCCGGCAGCCGAACCCTCGTCGTAGTAACGGTCCCCGGCAGTCGAGCCCTCGTCGTAGTAATGGTCCCCGGCAGCCGAGCCCTTGTCGTAGCAATGGTCCCCGGCAGCCGAGCCCTCGTCGACAATTTTTTCCCCGGCAGCCGAGCCCTCGTCGTAGTAATGGTCCCCGGTAGCTGAGCCCTAGTCGTAGTAATGGTCCCCTGCAGCCGAGCCCTCGTCCACAATTTTTTCCCAGGCAGCCAAGCCCTCTTCGTAGTAATGGTCCCCGGCAGCCGAGCCCTCGTCCAGAATTGTTTCCCCGGCAGCCGAGCCCTCGTCGTAGTAATGGTCCCCGGCAGCCGAGCCCTCGTCGTAGTAATGGTCCCCGGCAGCCGAGCCCTCGTCGAAGTAATGGTCCCCGGCAGTCGAGTCCTCGTCGACAATTTTTTCCCCGGCAGCCGAGCCCTCGTCGTAGTAATGATCACCGGCAGCCGAGCCCTCGTCGTAGTAACGGTCCCCGGCAGCCGAGCCCTCGTCGTAGTAACGGTCCCCGGCAGCCGAGCCCTCGTCGTAGTAATGGTCCCCGGCAGTCGAGCCCTCGTCGTAGTAATGGTCCCCGGCAGCCGAGCCCTCGTCGTAGTAATGGTCCCCGGCAGCCGAGCCCTCGTCGACAATTGTTTCCCCGGCAGCCGAGCCCTCGTCGTACTAATGGTCCCCGGCAGCCGAGCCCTCGTCGACAATTGTTTCCCCGGCAGCCGAGCCCTCGTAGTAGTAATGGTGCCCGACAGCCGAGCCCTCGTCGACAATTGTTTCCCCGGCAGCCGAGCCCTCGTCGTAGTAACGGTCCCCGGCAGCCGAGCCCTCGTCGTAGTAACGGTCCCCGGCAGCCGAACCCTCGTTGTAGTAACGGTCCCTGGCAGCCGAGCCCTCGTCGTAGTAACGGTCCCCGGCAGCCGAGCCCTCGTCGTAGTAATGGTCCCCGGCAGCCGAGCCCTCGTCGTAGTAACGGTCCCCGGCAGCCGAGCCCTCGTTGTAGTAACGGTCCCCGGCAGCCGAGCCTTCGTCATAGTAATGGTCCCCGGCAGCCGAGCCCTCGTCGTAGTAATGGTCCCCGGCAGCCGAGCCCTCGTCGGAGTAATGGTCCCTGGCAGCCGAGCCCTCGTCGACAATTTTTTCCCCGGCAGCCGAGCCCTCGTCGTACTAATGGTCCCCGGCAGCCGATCCCTCGTCGACAATTTTTTCCCCAGCAGCTGAGCCCTCGTCGTAGTAATGGTCCCCGGCAGCCGAGCCCTCGTCGACAATTGTTTCCCCAGCAGCCGAGCCCTCGTCGAAGTAATGGTCCCCGGCAGTCGAGTCCTCGTCGACAATTTTTTCCCAGGCAGCCAAGCCCTCTTCGTAGTAATGGTCCCCGGCAGCCGAGCCCTCGTCCAGAATTGTTTCCCCGGCAGCCGAGCCCTCGTCGTAGTAATGGTCCCCGGCAGCCGAGCCCTCGTCGTAGTAATGATCACCGGCAGCCGAGCCCTCGTCGTAGTAACGGTCCCCGGCAGCCGAGCCCTCGTCGTAGTAACGGTCCCCGGCAGCCGAGCCCTCGTCGTAGTAATGGTCCCCGGCAGCCGAGCCCTTGTCGTAGCAATGGTCCCCGGCAGCCGAGCCCTCGTCGACAATTTTTTCCCCGGCAGCCGAGCCCTCGTCGTAGTAACGGTCCCCGGCAGCCGAGCCCTCGTCGACAATTTTTTCCCCGGCAGCCGAGCCCTCGTCGTAGTAATGGTCCCCGGCAGTCGAGCCCTCGTTGACAATTTTTTCCCCGGCAGCCGAGCCCTCGTCGTAGTAATGGTCCCCGGCAGCCGAGACCACGTCGACAATTGTTTCCCCGGCAGCCGAGCCCTCGTCGTAGTAATGGTCCCCGGCAGCCGAGCCCTCGTCGTAGTAATGGTCCCCGGCAGCCGAGCCCTCGTCGTAGTAACGGTCCCCGGCAGGCGAGCCCTCATCGTAGCAATGGTCCCCGGCAGCCGAGCCCTCGTCGTAATAATAGTCCCCGGCAGCCGAGCCCTCGTCGTAGTAACGGTCCCAGGCAGCCGAGCCCTCGTCGTAGTAATGGTCCCCGGCAGCCGAGCCCTCGTCGACTATTGTTTCCCCGGCAGCCGAGCCCTCGTCGTAGTAATGGTCCCCGGCAGCCGAGCCCTCGTCGTAGTATATGGTCCCCGGCAGCCGAGCCCTCGTCGTAGTAACGGTCCCCGGCAGCTGAGCCCTTGTCGTAGTAACGGTCCCCGGCAGCCGAGCTCTCGTCGTAGTAACGGTCCCCGGCAGCCGGGCCCTCGTCGTAGTAATGGTCCCCGGCAGCCGAGCCCTCGTCGTAGTAACGGTCCCCGGCAGCTGAGCCCTCGTCGTAGTAACGGTCCCCGGCAGCCAAGCCCTTGTCGTAGTAATGGTCCCCGGCAGTCGAGCCCTCGTCGTAGTAATGGTCCCCGGCAGCCGAGCCCTCGTCGTAGTAATGGTCCCCGGCAGCCGAGCCCTCGTCGACAATTGTTTCCCCGGCAGCCGAGCCCTCGTCGTAGTAATGGTCCCCGGCAGCCGAGCCCTCGTCGTAGTAATGGTCCCCGGCAGCCGAGCCCTCGTCGACAATTGTTTCCCCGGCAGCCGAGCCCTCGTCGTAGTAATGATCCCCGGCAGCCAAGCCCTAGTCGTAGTAACGGTCCCCGGCAGCCGAACCCTCGTCGTAGTAACGGTCCCCGGCAGTCGAGCCCTCGTCGTAGTAATGGTCCCCGGCAGCCGAGCCCTTGTCGTAGCAATGGTCCCCGGCAGCCGAGCCCTCGTCGACAATTTTTTCCCCCGGCAGCCGAGCCCTCGTCGTAGTAATGGTCCCCGGTAGCTGAGCCCTAGTCGTAGTAATGGTCCCCGGCAGCCGAGCCCTCGTCCACAATTTTTTCCCAGGCAGCCAAGCCCTCTTCGTAGTAATGGTCCCCGGCAGCCGAGCCCTCGTCCAGAATTGTTTCCCCGGCAGCCGAGCCCTCGTCGTAGTAATGGTCCCCGGCAGCCGAGCCCTCGTCGTAGTAATGGTCCCCGGCAGCCAAGCCCTCGTCGTAGTAATGGTCCCCGGCAGTCGAGTCCTCGTCGACAATTTTTTCCCCGGCAGCCGAGCCCTCGTCGTAGTAATGATCACCGGCAGCCGAGCCCTCGTCGTAGTAACGGTCCCCGGCAGCCGAGCCCTCGTCGTAGTAACGGTCCCCGGCAGCCGAGCCCTCGTCGTAGTAATGGTCCCCGGCAGTCGAGCCCTCGTCGTAGTAATGGTCCCCGGCAGCCGAGCCCTCGTCGTAGTAATGGTCCCCGGCAGCCGAGCCCTCGTCGACAATTGTTTCCCCGGCAGCCGAGCCCTCGTCGTACTAATGGTCCCCGGCAGCCGAGCCCTCGTCGACAATTGTTTCCCCGGCAGCCGAGCCCTCGTAGTAGTAATGGTCCCCGACAGCCGAGCCCTCGTCGACAATTGTTTCCCCGGCAGCCGAGCCCTCGTCGTAGTAACGGTCCCCGGCAGCCGAGCCCTCGTCGTAGTAACGGTCCCCGGCAGCCGAACCCTCGTCGTAGTAACGGTCCCCGGCAGCCGAACCCTCGTCGTAGTAACGGTCCCTGGCAGCCGAGCCCTCGTCGTAGTAACGGTCCCCGGCAGCCGAGCCCTCGTCGTAGTAATGGTCCCCGGCAGCCGAGCCCTCGTCGTAGTAACGGTCCCCGGCAGCCGAGCCCTCGTTGTAGTAACGGTCCCCGGCAGCCGAGACTTCGTCGTTGTAATGGTCCCCGGCAGCCGAGCCCTCGTCGTAGTAATGGTCCCCGGCAGCCGAGCCCTCGTCGGAGTAATGGTCCCTGGCAGCCGAGCCCTCGTCGACAATTTTTTCCCCGGCAGCCGAGCCCTCGTCGTAGTAATGGTCCCCGGCAGCCGATCCCTCGTCGACAATTTTTTCCCCAGCAGCCGAGCCCTCGTCGTAGTAATGGTCCCCGGCAGCCGAGCCCTCGTCGACAATTGTTTCCCCGGCAGCCGAGCCCTCGTCGTAGTAATGATCCCCGGCAGCCAAGCCCTAGTCGTAGTAACGGTCCCCGGCAGCCGATCCCTCGTCGTAGTAACGGTCCCCGGCAGACGAGCCCTCGTCGTAGTAATGGTCCCCGGCAGCCGAGCCCTTGTCGTAGCAATGGTCCCCGGCAGCCGAGCCCTCGTCGACAATTTTTTCCCCGGCAGCCGAGCCCTCGTCGTAGTAACGGTCCCCGGTAGCTGAGCCCTAGTCGTAGTAATGGTCCCCGGCAGCCGAGCCCTCGTCCACAATTTTTTCCCAGGCAGCCAAGCCCTCTTCGTAGTAATGGTCCCCGGCAGCCGAGCCCTCGTCCAGAATTGTTTCCCCGGCAGCCGAGCCCTCGTCGTAGTAATGGTCCCCGGCAGCCGAGCCCTCGTCGTAGTAATGATCACCGGCAGCCGAGCCCTCGTCGTAGTAACGGTCCCCGGCAGCCGAGCCCTCGTCGTAGTAACGGTCCCCGGCAGCCGAGCCCTCGTCGTAGTAATGGTCCCCGGCAGTCGAGCCCTCGTCGTAGTAATGGTCCCCGGCAGCCGAGCCCTCGTCGTAGTAATGGTCCCCGGCAGCCGAGCCCTCGTCGACAATTGTTTCCCCGGCAGCCGAGCCCTCGTCGTACTAATGGTCCCCGGCAGCCGAGCCCTCGTCGACAATTGTTTCCCCGGCAGCCGAGCCCTCGTAGTAGTAATGGTCCCCGACAGCCGAGCCCTCGTCGACAATTGTTTCCCCGGCAGCCGAGCCCTCGTCGTAGTAACGGTCCCCGGCAGCCGAGCCCTCGTCGTAGTAACGGTCCCCGGCAGCCGAACCCTCGTCGTAGTAACGGTCCCCGGCAGCCGAACCCTCGTCGTAGTAACGGTCCCTGGCAGCCGAGCCCTCGTCGTAGTAACGGTCCCCGGCAGCCGAGCCCTCGTCGTAGTAATGGTCCCCGGCAGCCGAGCCCTCGTCGTAGTAACGGTCCCCGGCAGCCGAGCCCTCGTTGTAGTAACGGTCCCCGGCAGCCGAGCCTTCGTCGTAGTAATGGTCCCCGGCAGCCGAGCCCTCGTCGTAGTAATGGTCCCCGGCAGCCGAGCCCTCGTCGGAGTAATGGTCCCTGGCAGCCGAGCCCTCGTCGACAATTTTTTCCCCGGCAGCCGAGCCCTCGTCGTACTAATGGTCCCCGGCAGCCGATCCCTCGTCGACAATTTTTTCCCCAGCAGCCGAGCCCTCGTCGTAGTAATGGTCCCCGGCAGCCGAGCCCTCGTCGACAATTGTTTCCCCGGCAGCCGAGCCCTCGTCGTAGTAATGATCCCCGGCAGCCAAGCCCTAGTCGTAGTAACGGTCCCCGGCAGCCGAACCCTCGTCGTAGTAACGGTCCCCGGCAGTCGAGCCCTCGTCGTAGTAATGGTCCCCGGCAGCCGAGCCCTTGTCGTAGCAATGGTCCCCGGCAGCCGAGCCCTCGTCGACAATTTTTTCCCCGGCAGCCGAGCCCTCGTCGTAGTAATGGTCCCCGGTAGCTGAGCCCTAGTCGTAGTAATGGTCCCCGGCAGCCGAGCCCTCGTCCACAATTTTTTCCCAGGCAGCCAAGCCCTCTTCGTAGTAATGGTCCCCGGCAGCCGAGCCCTCGTCCAGAATTGTTTCCCCGGCAGCCGAGCCCTCGTCGTAGTAATGGTCCCCGGCAGCCGAGCCCTCGTCGTAGTAATGATCACCGGCAGCCGAGCCCTCGTCGTAGTAACGGTCCCCGGCAGCCGAGCCCTCGTCGTAGTAACGGTCCCCGGCAGCCGAGCCCTCGTCGTAGTAATGGTCCCCGACAGCCGAGCCCTCGTCGGAGTAATGGTCCCTGGCAGCCGAGCCCTCGTCGACAATTTTTTCCGCGGCAGCCGAGCCCTCGTCGTACTAATGGTCCCCGGCAGCCGATCCCTCGTCGACAATTTTTTCCCCAGCAGCCGAGCCCTCGTCGTAGTAATGGTCCCCGGCAGCTGAGCCCTCGTCGACAATTGTTTCCCCGGCAGCCGAGCCCTCGTCGTAGTAACGGTCCCCGGCAGCCGAGCCCTCGTCGTAGTAATGGTCCCCGGCAGCCGAGCCCTCGTCGACAATTTTTTCCCCGGCAGCCGAGCACTCGTCGTAGTAATGGTCCCCGGCAGCCGAGCCCTCGTCGACAATTTTTTCCCCGGCAGCCATCCCTCGTCGTAGTAATGGTCCCCGGCAGCCGAGATCTCGTCGACAATTTTTTCCCCGGCAGCCGAGCCCTCGTCGTAGTAATGGTCCCCGGTAGCCGAGCCATCGTCGTAGTAATGGTCCCCAGCAGCCGAGCCCTCGTCAACAATTTTTTACCCGGCAGCCGAGCCCTCATCGTAGTAATGGTCCCCGGCAGCCGAGCCCTCGTCGACAATTGTTTCCCCGGCAGCCGAGCCCTCGTCGTAGTAATGGTCCCCGGCAGCCGAGCCCTCGTCGTAGTAACGGTCCCCGGCAGCCGATCCCTCGTCGTAGTAATGGTCCCCGGCAGCTGAGCCCTCGTCGTAGTAATGGTCCCCAGCAGCCGAGCCCTCGTCGTAGTAATGGTCCCCGGCAGCCGAGCCCTCGTCGACAATTGTTTCCCCGGCAGCCGAGCCCTCGTCGTACTAATGGTCCCCGGCAGCCGAGCCCTCGTCGTAGTAATGGTGCCCGGCAGCCGAGCCCTCGTCGACAATTGTTTCCCCGGCAGCCGAGCCCTCCTCGTACTAATGGTCCCCGGCAGCCGAGCCCTAGTCGTAGTAACGGTCCCCGGCAGCCGAACCCTCGTCGTAGTAACGGTCCCCGGCAGCCGAGCCCTCGTCGTAGTAACGGTCCACGGCAGCCGAGCCCTCGTCGTAGTAAAGGGTCCCCGGCAGCCGAGCCCTCGTCGTAGTAACGGTCCCCGGCAGCTGAGCCCTCGTCGTAGTAACGGTCCCAGGCAGCCGAGCCCTCGTCGTAGTAATGGTCCCCGGCAGTCGAGCCCTCGTCGTAGTAATGGTCCCCGGCAGCCGAGCCCTCGTCGTAGTAATGGTCCCCGGCAGCCGAGCCCTCGTCGACAATTGTTTCCCCGGCAGCCGAGCCCTCGTCGTACTAATGGTCCCCGGCAGCCGAGCCCTCGTCGTAGTAATGGTCCCCGGCAGCTGAGCCCTTGTCGACAATTGTTTCCCCGGCAGCCGAGCCCTCGTCGTAGTAACGGTCCCCGGCAGCCGAGCCCTCGTCGTAGTAATGGTCCCCGGCAGCCGAGCCCTCGTCGACAATTTTTTCCCCGGCAGCCGAGCCCTCGTCGTAGTAATGGTCCCCGGCAGCCGAGCCCTCGTCGACAATTTTTTCCCCGGCAGCCATCCCTCGTCGTAGTAATGGTCCCCGGCAGCCGAGACCTCGTCGACAATTTTTTCCGCGGCAGCCGAGCCCTCGTCATAGTAATGGTCCCCGGTAGCCGAGCCATCGTCGTAGTAATGGTCCCCAGCAGCCGAGCCCTCGTCGACAATTTTTTCCCCGGCAGCCGAGCCCTCATCGTAGTAATGGTCCCCGGCAGCCGAGCCCTCGTCGACAATTGTTTCCCCGGCAGCCGAGCCCTCGTCGTAGTAATGGTCCCCGGCAGCCGAGCCCTCGTCGTAGTAACGGTCCCCCGCAGCCGATCCCTCGTCGTAGTAATGGTCCCCGGCAGCTGAGCCCTCGTCGTAGTAATGGTCCCCAGCAGCCGAGCCTTCGTCGTAGTAATGGTCCCCGGCAGCCGAGCCCTCGTCGACAATTGTTTCCCCGGCAGCCGAGCCCTCGTCGTACTAATGGTCCCCGGCAGCCGAGCCCTCGTCGTAGTAATGGTGCCCGGCAGCCGAGCCCTCGTCGACAATTGTTTCCCCGGCAGCCGAGCCCTCGTCGTACTAATGGTCCCCGGCAGCCGAGCCCTAGTCGTAGTAACGGTCCCCGGCAGCCGAACCCTCGTCGTAGTAACGGTCCCCGGCAGCCGAGCCCTCGTCGTAGTAACGGTCCCCGGCAGCCGAGCCCTCGTCGTAGTAAGGGTCCCCGGCAGCCGAGCCCTCGTCGTAGTAACGGTCCCCGGCAGCTGAGCCCTCGTCGTAGTAACGGTCCCCGGCAGCCGAGCCCTCGTCGTAGTAATAGTCCCCGGCAGTCGAGCCCTCGTCGTAGTAATGGTCCCCGGCAGCCGAGCCCTCGTCGTAGTAATGGTCCCCGGCAGCCGAGCCCTCGTCGACAATTGTTTCCCCGGCAGCCGAGCCCTCGTCGTACTAATGGTCCCCGGCAGCCGAGCCCTCGTCGTAGTAATGGTCCCCGGCAGCTGAGCCCTCGTCGACAATTGTTTCCCCGGCAGCCGAGCCCTCGTCGTAGTAATGGTCCCCGGCAGCCAAGCCCTAGTCGTAGTAACAGTCCCCGGCAGCCGAACCCTCGTCGTAGTAACGGTCCCCGGCAGTCGAGCCCTCGTCGAAGTAATGGTCCCCGGCAGCCGAGCCCTTGTCGTAGCAATGGTCCCCGGCAGCCGAGCCCTCGTCGACAATTTTTTCCCCGGCAGCCGAGCCCTCGTCGTAGTAATGGTCCCCGGTAGCCGAGCCCTAGTCGTAGTAATGGTCCCCTGCAGCCGAGCCCTCGTCCACAATTTTTTCCCAGGCAGCCAAGCCCTCTTCGTAGTAATGGTCCCCGGCAGCCGAGCCCTCGTCCAGAATTGTTTCCCCGGCAGCCGAGCCCTCATCATAGTAATGGTCCCCGGCAGCCGAGCCCTCGTCGTAGTAATAGTCCCCGGCAGCCGAGCCCTCGTCGTAGTAATGGTCCCCGGCAGCCGAGCCCTCGTCGTAGTAATGGTCCCCGACAGTCGAGCCCTCGTCGACAATTTTTTCCCCGGCAGCCGAGCCCTCGTCGTAGTAATGATCACCGGCATCCGAGCCCTCGTCGTAGTAACGGTCCCCGGCAGCCGAGCCCTCGTCGTAGTAACGGTCCCCGGCAGCCGAGCCCTCGTCGTAGTAATGGTCCCCGGCAGTCGAGCCCTCGTCGTAGTAATGGTCCCCGGCAGCCGAGCCCTCGTCGTAGTAATGGTCCCCGGCAGCCGAGCCCCGGTCGACAATTGTTTCCCCGGCAGCCAAGCCCTCGTCGTACAAATGGTCCCCGGCAGCCGAGCCCTCGTCGTAGTAATGATCCCGGGCAGCCGAGCCCTCGTCGACAATTGTTTCCCCGGCAGCCGAGCCCTCGTCGTAGTAATGGTCCCCGGCAGCCGAGCCCTCGTCGTAGTAACGGTCCCCGGCAGCCGAACCCTCGTCGTAGTAACGGTCCCCGGCAGTCGAGACCTCGTCGTAGTAATGGTCCCCGGCAGCCGAGCCCTTGTCGTAGCAATGGTCCCCGGCAGCCGAGCCCTCGTTGACAATTTTTTCCCCGGCAGCCGAGCCGTCGTCGTAGTAATGGTCCCCGGTAGCCGAGCCCTAGTCGTAGTAATGGTCCCCGGCAGCCGAGCCCTCGTCCACAATTTTTTCCCAGGCAGCCAAGCCCTCTTCGTAGTAATGGTCCCCGGCAGCCGAGCCCTCGTCCAGAATTGTTTCCCCGGCAGCCGAGCCCTCGTCGTAGTAATGGTCCCCGGCAGCCGAGCCCTCGTCGTAGTAACGGTCCCCGGCAGCCGAGCCCTCGTCGTATTAATGGTCCCCGGCAGTCGAGCCCTCGTCGACAATTTTTTCCCCGGCAGCCGAGCCCTCGTCGTAGTAATGATCACCGGCAGCCGAGCCCTCGTCGTAGTAACGGTCCCCGGCAGCCGAGCCCTCGTCGTAGTAACGGTCCCCGGCAGCCGAGCCCTCGTCGTAGTAATGGTCCCCGGCAGTCGAGCCCTCGTCGTAGTAATGGTCCCCGGCAGCCGAGCCCTCGTCGTAGTAATGGTCCCCGGCAGCCGAGCCCTCGTCGACAATTGTTTCCCCGGCAGCCGAGCCCTCGTCGTACTAATGGTCCCCGGCAGCCGAGCCCTCGTCGTAGTAATGGTCCCCGGCAGCCGAGCCCTCGTCGTAGTAACGGTCCCCGGCTGCCGAGCCCTCGTCGTAGTAACGGTCCCCGGCAGCCGAGCCCTCGTCGTAGTAACGGTCCCCGTCAGCCGAGCCCTCGTCGTAGTAAAGGTTCCCGGCAGCCGAGCCCTCGTCGACAATTTTTTCCCCGGCAGCCGAGCCCTCGTCGTAGTAATGGTCCCCGGTAGCCGAGCCCTAGTCGTAGTAATGGTCCCCGGCAGCCGAGCCCTCGTCGTAGTAACGGTCCCCGGCAGCCGAGCCCTCGTCGTAGTAATGGTCCCCGGCAGCCGAGCCCTCGTCGACAATTTTTCCCCCGGCAGCCGAGCCCTCGTCGTAGTAACGGTCCCCGGCAGCCGAGCCCTCGTCGACAATTTTTTCCCCGGCAGCCGAGCCCTCGTCGTAGTAATGGTCCCCGGCAGTCGAGCCCTCGTTGACAATTTTTTCCCCGGCAGCCGAGCCCTCGTCGTAGTAATGGTCCCCGGCAGCCGAGACCACGTCGACAATTGTTTCCCCGGCAGCCGAGCCCTCGTCGTAGTAATGGTCCCTGGCAGCCGAGCCCTCGTCGTAGTAATGGTCCCCGGCAGCCGAGCCCTCGTCGTAGTAACGGTCCCCGGCAGGCGAGCCCTCATCGTAGCAATGGTCGCCGGCAGCCGAGCCCTCGTCGTAGTAATAGTCCCCAGCAGCCGAGCCCTCGTCGTAGTAACGGTCCCAGGCAGCCGAGCCCTCGTCGTAGTAATGGTCCCCGGCAGCCGAGCCCTCGTCGACTATTGTTTCCCCCGGCAGCCGAGCCCTCGTCGTAGTAATGGTCCCCGGCAGCCGAGCCCTCGTCGTAGTATATGGTCCCCGGCAGCCGAGCCCTCGTCGTAGTAATGGTCCCCGGCAGCTGAGCCCTCGTCGTAGTAACGGTCCCCGGCAGCCGAGACCTCGTCGTAGTAACGGTCCCCGGCAGCCGGGCCCTCGTCGTAGTAATGGTCCCCGGCAGCCGAGCCCTCGTCGTAGTAACGGTCCCCGGCAGCTGAGCCCTCGTCGTAGTAACGGTCCCCGGCAGCTGAGCCCTTGTCGTAGTAACGGTCCCCGGCAGCCAAGCCCTTGTCGTAGTAATGGTCCCCGGCAGTCGAGCCCTCGTCGTAGTAATGGTCCCCGGCAGCCGAGCCCTCGTCGTAGTAATGGTCCCCGGCAGCCGAGCCCTCGTCGACAATTGTTTCCCCGGCAGCCGAGCCCTCGTCGTACTAATGGTCCCCGGCAGCCGAGCCCTCGTCGTAGTAATGGTCCCCGGCAGCCGAGCCCTCGTCCACAATTTTTTCCCAGGCAGCCAAGCCCTCTTCGTAGTAATGGTCCCCGGCAGCCGAGCCCTCGTCCAGAATTGTTTCCCCGGCAGCCGAGCCCTCGTCGTAGTAATGGTCCCCGGCAGCCGAGCCCTCGTCGTAGTAATGGTCCCCGGCAGCCGAGCCCTCGTCGTAGTAATGGTTCCCGGCAGTCGAGTCCTCGTCGACAATTTTTTCCCCGGCAGCCGAGCCCTCGTCGTAGTAATGATCACCGGCAGCCGAGCCCTCGTCGTAGTAACCGTCCCCGGCAGCCGAGCCCTCGTCGTAGTAACGGTCCCCGGCAGCCGAGCCCTCGTCGTAGTAATGGTCCCCGGCAGTCGAGCCCTCGTCGTAGTAATGGTCCCCGGCAGCCGAGCCCTCGTCGTAGTAATGGTCCCCGGCAGCCGAGCCCTCGTCGACAATTGTTTCCCCGGCAGCCGAGCCCTCGTCGTACTAATGGTCCCCGGCAGCCGAGCCCTCGTCGTAGTAATGGTCCCCGGCAGCCGAGCCCTCGTAGTAGTAATGGTCCCCGAAAGCCGAGCCCTCGTCGACAATTGTTTCCCCCGGCAGCCGAGCCCTCGTCGACTATTGTTTCCCCGGCAGCCGAGCCCTCGTCGTAGTAACGGTCCCCGGCAGCCGAACCCTCGTCGTAGTAACGGTCCCTGGCAGCCGAGCCCTCGTCGTAGTAATGGTCCCCGGCAGTCGAGCCCTCGTCGTAGTAATGGTCCCCGGCAGCCGAGCCCTCGTCGTAGTAATGGTCCCCGACAGCCGAGCCCTCGTCGACAATTGTTTCCCCGGCAGCCGAGCCCTCGTCGTAGTAACGGTCCCCGGCAGCCGAGCCCTCGTCGTAGTAACGGTCCCCGGCAGCCGAACCCTCGTCGTAGTAACGGTCCCTGGCAGCCGAGCCCTCGTCGTAGTAATGGTCCCCGGCAGCCGAGCCCTCGTCGTAGTAATGGTCCCCGGCAGCCGAGCCCTCGTCGTAGTAACGGTCCCCGGCAGCCGAGCCCTCGTTGTAGTAACGGTCCCCGGCAGCCGAGCCTTCGTCGTAGTAATGGTCCCCGGCAGCCGAGCCCTAGTCGTAGTAATGTTCCCCGGCAGCCGAGCCCTCGTCGTAGTAATGGTCCCCGGCAGCCGAGCCCTCGTCGACAATTTTTTCCCCGGCAGCCGAGCCCTCGTCGTACTAATGGTCCCCGGCAGCCGATCCCTCGTCGACAATTTTTTCCCCAGCAGCCGAGCCCTCGTCGTAGTAATGGTCCCCGGCAGCTGAGCCCTCGTCGACAATTGTTTCCCCGGCAGCCGAGCCCTCGTCGTAGTAACGGTCCCCGGCAGCCGAGCCCTCGTCGTAGTAATGGTCCCCGGCAGCCGAGCCCTCGTCGACAATTTTTTCCCCGGCAGCCGAGCCCTCGTCGTAGTAATGGTCCCCGGCAGCCGAGCCCTCGTCGACAATTTTTTCCCCGGCAGCCATCCCTCGTCGTAGTAATGGTCCCCGGCAGCCGAGACCTCGTCGACAATTTTTTCCCCGGCAGCCGAGCCCTCGTCGTAGTAATGGTCCCCGGTAGCCGAGCCATCGTCGTAGTAATGGTCCCCAGCAGCCGAGCCCTCGTCGACAATTTTTTACCCGGCAGCCGAGCCCTCATCGTAGTAATGGTCCCCGGCAGCCGAGCCCTCGTCGACAATTGTTTCCCCGGCAGCCGAGACCTCGTCGTAGTAATGGTCCCCGGCAGCCGAGCCCTCGTCGTAGTAAAGGTCCCCGGCAGCCGAGCCCTCGTAGTAGTAATGGTCCCCGGCAGCTGAGCCCTCGTCGTAGTAATGGTCCCCAGCAGCCGAGCCCTCGTCGTAGTAATGGTCCCCGGCAGCCGAGCCCTCGTCGACAATTGTTTCCCCGGCAGCCGAGCCCTCGTCGTACTAATGGTCCCCGGCAGCCGAGCCCTCGTCGTAGTAATGGTGCCCGGCAGCCGAGCCCTCGTCGACAATTGTTTCCCCGACAGCCGAGCCCTCGTCGACAATTGTTTCCCCGGCAGCCGAGCCCTCGTCGTACTAATGGTCCCCGGCAGACGAGCCCTAGTCGTAGTAACGGTCCCCGGCAGCCGAACCCTCGTCGTAGTAACGGTCCCTGGCAGCCGAGCCCTCGTCGTAGTAACGGTCCCCGGCAGCCGAGCCCTCGTCGTAGTAATGGTCCCCGGCAGTCGAGCCCTCGTCGTAGTAATGGTCCCCGGCAGCCGAGCCCTTGTCGTAGCAATGGTCCCCGGCAGCCGAGCCCTCGTCGACAATTTTTTCCCCGGCAGCCGAGCCCTCGTCGTAGTAATGGTCCCCGGTAGCCGAGCCCTAGTCGTATTAATGGTCCCCTGCAGCCGAGCCCTCGTCCACAATTTTTTCCTAGGCAGCCAAGCCCTCTTCGTAGTAATGGTCCCCGGCAGCCGAGCGCTCGTCCAGAATTGTTTCCCCGGCAGCCGAGCCCTCGTCATAGTAATGGTCCCCGGCAGCCGAGCCCTCGTCGTAGTAATGGTCCCCGGCAGCCGAGCCCTCATCTTAGTAATGGTCCCCGACAGTCGAGCCCTCGTCGACAATTTTTTCCCCGGCAGCCGAGCCCTCGTCGTAGTAATGATCACCGGCAGCCGAGCCCTCGTTGTAGTAACGGTCCCCGGCAGCCGAGCCCTCGTCGTAGTAACGGTCCCCGGCAGCCGAGCCCTCGTCGTAGTAATGGTCCCAGGCAGTCGAGCCCTCGTCGTAGTAATGGTCCCCGGCAGCCGAGCCCTCGTCGTAGTAATGATCCCCGGCAGCCGAGCCCTCGTCGACAATTGTTTCCCCGGCAGCCGAGCCCTCGTCGTACAAATGGTCCCCGGCAGCCGAGCCCTCGTCGTAGTAATGATCCCGGGCAGCCGAGCCCTCTTCGACAATTGTTTCCCCGGCAGCCGAGCCCTCGTCGTAGTAATGGTCCCCGGCAGCCAAGCCCTAGTCGTAGTAACGGTCCCCGTCAGCCGAACCCTCGTCGTAGTAACGGTCCCCGGCAGTCGAGCCCTCGTCGTAGTAATGGTCCCCGGCAGCCGAGCCCTTGTCGTAGCAATGGTCCCCGGCAGCCGAGCCCTCGTCGACAATTTTTTCCCCGGCAGCCGAGCCCTCGTCGTAGTAATGGTCCCCGGTAGCCGAGCCCTAGTCGTAGTAATGGTCCCCGGCAGCCGAGCCCTCGTCCACAATTTTTTCCCAGGCAGCCAAGCCCTCTTCGTAGTAATGGTCCCCGGCAGCCGAGCCCTCGTCCAGAATAGTTTCCCCGGCAGCCGAGCCCTCGTCGTAGTAATGGTCCCCGGCAGCCGAGCCCTCGTCGTAGTAATGGTCCCCGGCAGCCGAGCCCTCGTCGTAGTAACGGTCCCCGGCAGCCGAGCCCTCGTCGTATTAATGGTCCCCGGCAGTCGAGCCCTCGTCGACAATTTTTTCCCCGGCAGCCGAGCCCTCGTCATAGTAATGATCACCGGCAGCCGAGCCCTCGTCGTAGTAACGGTCCCCGGCAGCCGAGCCCTCGTCGTAGTAACGGTCCCCGGCAGCCGAGCCCTCGTCGTAGTAATGGTCCCCGGCAGTCGAGCCCTCGTCGTAGTAATGGTCCCCGGCAGCCGAGCCCTCGTAGACAATTGTTTCCCCGGCAGCCGAGCCCTCGTCGTACTAATGGTCCCCGGCAGCCGAGCCCTCGTCGTAGTATATGGTCCCCGGCAGCCGAGCCCTCGTCGTAGTAACGGTCCCCGGCAGCCGAGCCCTCGTCGTAGTAACGGTCCCCGGCAGCCGAGCCCTCGTCGTAGTAATGGTCGCCGACAGCCGAGCCGTCATCGTAGTAATGGTCCCCGGCAGCCGAGCCCTCGTCGACAATTGTTTCCCCGGCAGCCGAGCCCTCGTCGTAGTAAAGGTCCCCGGCAGACGAGCCCTCGTCGTAGTAACGGTCCCCGGCAGCCGATCCCTCGTCGTAGTAATGGTCCCCGGCAACTGAGCCCTCGTCGTAGTAATGGTCCCCAGCAGCCGAGCCCTCGTCGTAGTAATGGTCCCCGGCAGCCGAGCCCTCGTCGACAATTGTTTCCCCGGCAGCCGAGCCCTCGTCGTACTAATGGTCCCCGGCAGCCGAGCCCTCGTCGTAGTAATGGTGCCCGGCAGCCGAGCCCTCGTCGACAATTGTTTCCCCGGCAGCCGAGCCCTCGTCGTACTAATGGTCCCCGGCAGCCGAGCCCTAGTCGTAGTAACGGTCCCCGGCAGGCGAACCCTCGTCGTAGTAATGGTCCCCGGTAGCCGAGCCCTCGTCGTAGTAATGGTCCCCGGCAGCCGAGCCCTCGTCGACAATTGTTTCCCCGGCAGCCAAGCCCTCGTCATAGTAATGGTCCCCGGCAGCCGAGCCCTCGTCGTAGTAACGGTCCCCGGCAGCTGAGCCCTCGTCGTAGTAATGGTCCCCGGCAGCCGAGCCCTCGTCGTAGTAACGGTCCCCGGCAGCCGAGCCCTCGTCGTAGTAATGGTCCCCGGCAGCCGAGCCCTCATCGTAGTAATGGTCCCCGGCAGGCGAACCCTCGTCGTAGTAATGGTCCCCGGTAGCCGAGCCCTCGTCGTAGTAATGGTCCCCGGCAGCCGAGCCCTCGTCCAGAATAGTTTCCCCGGCAGCCGAGCCCTCGTCGTAGTAATGGTCCCCGGCAGCCGAGCCCTCGTCGTAGTAATGGTCCCCGGCAGCCGAGCCCTCGTCGTAGTAACGGTCCCCGGCAGCCGAGCCCTCGTCGTATTAATGGTCCCCGGCAGTCGAGCCCTCGTCGACAATTTTTTCCCCGGCAGCCGAGCCCTCGTCATAGTAATGATCACCGGCAGCCGAGCCCTCGTCGTAGTAACGGTCCCCGGCAGCCGAGCCCTCGTCGTAGTAACGGTCCCCGGCAGCCGAGCCCTCGTCGTAGTAATGGTCCCCGGCAGTCGAGCCCTCGTCGTAGTAATGGTCCCCGGCAGCCGAGCCCTCGTAGACAATTGTTTCCCCGGCAGCCGAGCCCTCGTCGTACTAATGGTCCCCGGCAGCCGAGCCCTCGTCGTAGTATATGGTCCCCGGCAGCCGAGCCCTCGTCGTAGTAACGGTCCCCGGCAGCCGAGCCCTCGTCGTAGTAACGGTCCCCGGCAGCCGAGCCCTCGTCGTAGTAATGGTCGCCGACAGCCGAGCCGTCATCGTAGTAATGGTCCCCGGCAGCCGAGCCCTCGTCGACAATTGTTTCCCCGGCAGCCGAGCCCTCGTCGTAGTAAAGGTCCCCGGCAGACGAGCCCTCGTCGTAGTAACGGTCCCCGGCAGCCGATCCCTCGTCGTAGTAATGGTCCCCGGCAACTGAGCCCTCGTCGTAGTAATGGTCCCCAGCAGCCGAGCCCTCGTCGTAGTAATGGTCCCCGGCAGCCGAGCCCTCGTCGACAATTGTTTCCCCGGCAGCCGAGCCCTCGTCGTACTAATGGTCCCCGGCAGCCGAGCCCTCGTCGTAGTAATGGTGCCCGGCAGCCGAGCCCTCGTCGACAATTGTTTCCCCGGCAGCCGAGCCCTCGTCGTACTAATGGTCCCCGGCAGCCGAGCCCTAGTCGTAGTAACGGTCCCCGGCAGGCGAACCCTCGTCGTAGTAATGGTCCCCGGTAGCCGAGCCCTCGTCGTAGTAATGGTCCCCGGCAGCCGAGCCCTCGTCGACAATTGTTTCCCCGGCAGCCAAGCCCTCGTCATAGTAATGGTCCCCGGCAGCCGAGCCCTCGTCGTAGTAACGGTCCCCGGCAGCTGAGCCCTCGTCGTAGTAATGGTCCCCGGCAGCCGAGCCCTCGTCGTAGTAACGGTCCCCGGCAGCCGAGCCCTCGTCGTAGTAATGGTCCCCGGCAGCCGAGCCCTCATCGTAGTAATGGTCCCCGGCAGGCGAACCCTCGTCGTAGTAATGGTCCCCGGTAGCCGAGCCCTCGTCGTAGTAATGGTCCCCGACAGCCGAGCCCTCGTCGACAATTGTTTCCCCGGCAGCCGAGCCCTCGTCATAGTAATGGTCCCCGGCAGCCGAGCCCTCGTCGTAGTAATGGTCCCCGGCAGCCGAGCCCTCGTCGTAGTAACGGTCCCCGGCAGCCGAGCCCTCGTCGTAGTAATGGTCCCCGGCAGCCGAGCCCTCGTCGTAGTAACGGTCCCCGGCAGCCGAGCCCTCGTCGTAGTAATGGTCCCCGGCAGCCGAGCCCTCGTCGTAGTAATGGTACCCGGCAGACGAGCCCTCGTCGACAATTGTTTCCCCGGCAGCCGAGCCCTCGTCGTAGTAATGGTCCCCGGCAGACGAGCCCTCGTCGTAGTAATGGTACCCGGCAGCCGAGTCCTCGTCCACAATTTTTTCCCCGGCAGCCGAGCCCTCATCGTAGTAATGGTCCCCGGCAGCCGAGCCCTCGTCGACAATTGTTTCCCCGGCAGCCGAGCCCTCGTCGTAGTAACGGTCCCCGGCAGCCGAGCCCTCGTCGTAGTAATGCTCCCCGGCAGCTGAGCCCTCGTCGTAGTAATGGTCCCCAGCAGCCGAGCCCTCGTCGTAGTAATGGTCCCCGGTAGCCGAGCCCTCATCGTAGCAATGGTCCCCGTCAGCCGAGGCCTCGTCCACAATTTTTTCCCCGGCAGCCGAGCCCTCGTCGTAGTAATGGTCCCCGGCAGCCGAGCCCTCGTCGACAATTGTTTCCCCGGCAGCCGAGCCCTCGTCGTACTAATGGTCCCCGGCAGCCGAGCCCTCGTCGTAGTAATGATCCCCGGCAGCCGAGCCCTCGTCGACAATTGTTTCCCCGGCAGCCGAGCCCTCGTCGTAGTAATGGTCCCCGGCAGCCAAGCCCTAGTCGTAGTAACGGTCCCCGGCAGCCGAACCCTCGTCGTAGTAACGGTCCCCGGCAGTCGAGCCCTCGTCGTAGTAATGGTCCCCGGCAGCCGAGCCCTTGTCGTAGCAATGGTCCCCGGCAGCCGAGCCCTCGTCGACAATTTTTTCCCCGGCAGCCGAGCCCTCGTCGTAGTAATGGTCCCCGGTAGCCGAGCCCTAGTCGTAGTAATGGTCCCCGGCAGCCGAGCCCTCGTCCACAATTTTTTCCCAGGCAGCCTAGCCCTCTTCGTAGTAATGGTCCCCGGCAGCCGAGCCCTCGTCCAGAATTGTTTCCCCGGCAGCCGAGCCCTCGTCGTAGTAATGGTCCCCGGCAGCCGAGCCCTCGTCGTAGTAATGGTCCCCGGCAGCCGAGCCCTCGTCGTAGTAACGGTCCCCGGCAGCCGAGCCCTCGTCCACAATTTTTTCCCAGGCAGCCAAGCCCTCTTCGTAGTAATGGTCCCCGGCAGCCGAGCCCTCGTCCAGAATAGTTTCCCCGGCAGCCGAGCCCTCGTCGTAGTAATGGTCCCCGGCAGCCGAGCCCTCGTCGTAGTAATGGTCCCCGGCAGCCGAGCCCTCGTCGTAGTAACGGTCCCCGGCAGCCGAGCCCTCGTCGTATTAATGGTCCCCCGGCAGTCGAGCCCTCGTCGACAATTTTTTCCCCGGCAGCCGAGCCCTCGTCATAGTAATGATCACCGGCAGCCGAGCCCTCGTCGTAGTAACGGTCCCCGGCAGCCGAGCCCTCGTCGTAGTAACGGTCCCCGGCAGCCGAGCCCTCGTCGTAGTAATGGTCCCCGGCAGTCGAGCCCTCGTCGTAGTAATGGTCCCCGGCAGCCGAGCCCTCGTAGACAATTGTTTCCCCGGCAGCCGAGCCCTCGTCGTACTAATGGTCCCCGGCAGCCGAGCCCTCGTCGTAGTATATGGTCCCCGGCAGCCGAGCCCTCGTCGTAGTAACGGTCCCCGGCAGCCGAGCCCTCGTCGTAGTAACGGTCCCCGGCAGCCGAGCCCTCGTCGTAGTAATGGTCGCCGACAGCCGAGCCGTCATCGTAGTAATGGTCCCCGGCAGCCGAGCCCTCGTCGACAATTGTTTCCCCGGCAGCCGAGCCCTCGTCGTAGTAAAGGTCCCCGGCAGACGAGCCCTCGTCGTAGTAACGGTCCCCGGCAGCCGATCCCTCGTCGTAGTAATGGTCCCCGGCAACTGAGCCCTCGTCGTAGTAATGGTCCCCAGCAGCCGAGCCCTCGTCGTAGTAATGGTCCCCGGCAGCCGAGCCCTCGTCGACAATTGTTTCCCCGGCAGCCGAGCCCTCGTCGTAGTAATGGTCCCCGGCAGCCGAGCCCTCGTCGTAGTAATGGTGCCCGGCAGCCGAGCCCTCGTCGACAGTTGTTTCCCCGGCAGCCGAGCCCTCGTCGTACTAATGGTCCCCGGCAGCCGAGCCCTAGTCGTAGTAACGGTCCCCGGCAGGCGAACCCTCGTCGTAGTAATGGTCCCCGGCAGCCGAGCCCTCGTCGTAGTAATGGTCCCCGGCAGCCGAGCCCTCGTCGACAATTGTTTCCCCGGCAGCCAAGCCCTCGTCATAGTAATGGTCCCCGGCAGCCGAGCCCTCGTCGTAGTAATGGTCCCCGGCAGCCGAGCCCTCGTCGTAGTAACGGTCCCCGGCAGCTGAGCCCTCGTCGTAGTAATGGTCCCCGGCAGCCGAGCCCTCGTCGTAGTAACGGTCCCCGGCAGCCGAGCCCTCGTCGTAGTAATGGTCCCCGGCAGCCGAGCCCTCATCGTAGTAATGGTCCCCGGCAGGCGAACCCTCGTCGTAGTAATGGTCCCCGGTAGCCGAGCCCTCGTCGTAGTAATGGTCCCCGACAGCCGAGCCCTCGTCGACAATTGTTTCCCCGGCAGCCGAGCCCTCGTCATAGTAATGGTCCCCGGCAGCCGAGCCCTCGTCGTAGTAATGGTCCCCGGCAGCCGAGCCCTCGTCGTAGTAACGGTCCCCGGCAGCCGAGCCCTCGTCGTAGTAATGGTCCCCGGCAGCCGAGCCCCTCGTCGTAGTAACGGTCCCCGGCAGCCGAGCCCCTCGTCGTAGTAATGGTCCCCGGCAGCCGAGCCCTCGTCGTAGTAATGGTACCCGGCAGACGAGCCCTCGTCGACAATTGTTTCCCCGGCAGCCGAGCCCTCGTCGTAGTAATGGTCCCCGGCAGACGAGCCCTCGTCGTAGTAATGGTACCCGGCAGCCGAGTCCGAGTCCACAATTTTTTTCCCCCGGCAGCCGAGCCCTCATCGTAGTAATGGTCCCCGGCAGCCGAGCCCTCGTCGACAATTGTTTCCCCGGCAGCCGAGCCCTCGTCGTAGTAACGGTCCCCGGCAGCCGAGCCCTCGTCGTAGTAATGCTCCCCGGCAGCTGAGCCCTCGTCGTAGTAATGGTCCCCAGCAGCCGAGCCCTCGTCGTAGTAATGGTCCCCGGTAGCCGAGCCCTCATCGTAGTAATGGTCCCCGTCAGCCGAGGCCTCGTCCACAATTTTTTCCCCGGCAGCCGAGCCCTCGTCGTAGTAATGGTCCCCGGCAGCCGAGCCCTCGTCGACAATTGTTTCCCCGGCAGCCGAGCCCTCGTCGTAGTAATGGTCCCCGGCAGCCGAGCCCTCGTCGTAGTAATGATCCCCGGCAGCCGAGCCCTCGTCGACAATTGTTTCCCCGGCAGCCGAGCCCTCGTCGTAGTAATGGTCCCCGGCAGCCAAGCCCTAGTCGTAGTAACGGTCCCCGGCAGCCGAACCCTCGTCGTAGTAACGGTCCCCGGCAGTGGAGCCCTCGTCGTAGTAATGGTCCCCGGCAGCCGAGCCCTTGTCGTAGCAATGGTCCCCCGGCAGCCGAGCCCTCGTCGACAATTTTTTCCCCGGCAGCCGAGCCCTCGTCGTAGTAATGGTCCCCGGTAGCCGAGCCCTAGTCGTAGTAATGGTCCCCGGCAGCCGAGCCCTCGTCCACAATTTTTTCCCAGGCAGCCTAGCCCTCTTCGTAGTAAATGGTCCCCGGCAGCCGAGCCCTCGTCCAGAATTGTTTCCCCCGGCAGCCGAGCCCTCGTCGTAGTAATGGTCCCCGGCAGCCGAGCCCTCGTCGTAG
>NC_068947.1:23002325-23091878 GCF_026419915.1 Harpia harpyja | reverse complement strand
AAAATTGTCGACGAGGTCTCGGCTGCCGGGGACCATTACTACGACGAGGGCTCGCCTGCCGGGGACCATTACTACGACGAGGGCTTGGTTGCCGGGGACCGTTACTACGACAAGGGCTAGGCTGCCGGGGTCCGTTACTACGACGAGGGCTCGGCTGCCGGGGACCGTTACTACGACGAGGGCTCGGCTGCCGGGGACCATTACTACGACGAGGGCTCGGCTGCCGGGGACCGTTACTACGACGAGGGCTCGGCTGCCGGGGACCGTTACTACGACAAGGGCTAGGCTGCCGGGGTCCGTTACTACGACGAGGGCTCGGCTGCCGGGGACCGTTACTACGACGAGGGCTCGGCTGCCGGGGACCATTACTACGACGAGGGCTCGGCTGCCGGGGACCGTTACTACGACGAGGGCTCGGCTGCCGGGGACCGTTACTACGACGAGGGCTCGGCTGCCGGGGACCGTTACTACGACGAGGGCTCGGCTGCCGGGGAAACAATTGTCGACGAGGGCTCGGCTGCCGGGGACCATTACTACGACGAGGGCTCGGCTGCCGGGGACCATTACTACGATGAGGGCTCGGCTGCCGGGGACCGTTACTACGACGAGGGCTCGGCTGCCGGGGACCGTTACTACGACGAGGGCTCGGCTGCCGGGGACCGTTACTACGACGAGGGCTCGGCTGCCGGGGACCGTTACTACGACGAGGGCTCGGCTGCCGGGGAAACAATTGTCGACGAGGGCTCGGCTGCCGGGGACCATTACTACGACGAGGGCTCGGCTGCCGGGGACCATTACTACGACGAGGGCTCGGCTGCCGGGGACCGTTACTACAACGAGGGCTCGGCTGCCGGGGACCATTACTACGACGAGGGCTCGGCTGCCGGGGACCATTACTACGACGAGTGCTCGGCTGCCGGGGAAAAAATTGTCGACGAGGGCTCGACTGCCGGGGACCGTTACTACGACGAGGGCTCGGCTGCCGGGGAAACAATTGTCGACGAGGGCTCGGCTGCCGGGGACCATTACTACGACGAGGGCTCGGCTGCCGGGGACCATTACTACGATGAGGGCTCGGCTGCCGGGGACCGTTACTACGACGAGGGCTCGGCTGCCGGGGACCGTTACTACGACGAGGGCTCGGCTGCCGGGGACCGTTACTACGACGAGGGCTCGGCTGCCGGGGACCATTACTACGACGAGGGCTCGGCTGCCGGGGAAACAATTGTCGACGAGGGCTCGGCTGCCGGGGACCATTACTACGACGAGGGCTCGGCTGCCGGGGACCATTACTACGACGAGGGCTCGGCTGCCGGGGACCGTTACTACAACGAGGGCTCGGCTGCCGGGGACCATTACTACGACGAGGGCTCGGCTTCCGGGGACCATTACTACGACGAGGGCTCGGCTGCCGGGGAAACAATTGTCGACGAGGGCTCGGCTGCCGGGGACCATTACTACAACGAGGTCTCGGCTGCCGGGGAAACAATTGTCGACGAGGGCTCGGCTGCCGGGGACCATTACTACGACGAGGGCTTGGCTGCCGGCGACCATTACTACGACGAGGGCTCGGCTGCCGGGGAAACAATTGTCGACGAGGGCTCGGCTGCCGGGGACCATTACTACGACGAGGGCTCGGCTGCCGGGGACCATTACTACGACGAGGGCTCGGCTGCCGGGGACCGTTACTACGACGAGGGCTCGGCTGCCGGGGACCATTACTACGACGAGGGCTCGGCTTCCGGGGACCATTACTACGACGAGGGCTCGGCTGCCGGGGAAACAATTGTCGACGAGGTCTCGGCTGCCGGGGACCATTACTACAACGAGGGCTTGGCTGCCGGGGAAACAATTGTCGACGAGGGCTCGGCTGCCGGGGACCATTACTACGACGAGGGCTCGTCTGCCGGGGAAAAAATTGTCGACGAGGACTCGGCTGCCGGGGACCATTACTACGACGAGGGCTCGGCTGCCGGTGAGCATTACTACGACGACGGCTCGGCTACCGGGGACCATTACTACGACGAGGGCTCGGCTGCAGGGGAAAAAATTGTTGACGAGGGCTCGGCTGCCAGGGACCATTACTACGACGAGGGCTCGGCTGCCGGAGAAAAAATTGTCGACGAGTGCTCGGCTGCCGGGGACCATTACTACGACGAGGGCTCGGCTGCCGGGGACCATTACTACGACGAGGGCTCGGCTGCCGGGGACCGTTACTACAACGAGGGCTCGGCTGCCGGGGACCATTACTACGACGAGGGCTCGGCTGCCGGGGACCATTACTACGACGAGTGCTCGGCTGCCGGGGAAAAAATTGTCGACGAGGGCTCGACTGCCGGGGACCGTTACTACGACGAGGGCTCGGCTGCCGGGGAAACAATTGTCGACGAGGGCTCGGCTGCCGGGGACCATTACTACGACGAGGGCTCGGCTGCCGGGGACCATTACTACGATGAGGGCTCGGCTGCCGGGGACCGTTACTACGACGAGGGCTCGGCTGCCGGGGACCGTTACTACGACGAGGGCTCGGCTGCCGGGGACCGTTACTACGACGAGGGCTCGGCTGCCGGGGACCATTACTACGACGAGGGCTCGGCTGCCGGGGAAACAATTGTCGACGAGGGCTCGGCTGCCGGGGACCATTACTACGACGAGGGCTCGGCTGCCGGGGACCATTACTACGACGAGGGCTCGGCTGCCGGGGACCGTTACTACAACGAGGGCTCGGCTGCCGGGGACCATTACTACGACGAGGGCTCGGCTTCCGGGGACCATTACTACGACGAGGGCTCGGCTGCCGGGGAAACAATTGTCGACGAGGGCTCGGCTGCCGGGGACCATTACTACAACGAGGGCTCGGCTGCCGGGGAAACAATTGTCGACGAGGGCTCGGCTGCCGGGGACCATTACTACGACGAGGGCTTGGCTGCCGGCGACCATTACTACGACGAGGGCTCAGCTGCCGGGGAAACAATTGTCGACGAGGGCTCGGCTGCCGGGGACCATTACTACGACGAGGGCTCGGCTGCCGGGGACCATTACTACGACGAGGGCTCGGCTGCCGGGGACCGTTACTACGACGAGGGCTCGGCTGCCGGGGACCATTACTACGACGAGGGCTCGGCTTCCGGGGACCATTACTACGACGAGGGCTCGGCTGCCGGGGAAACAATTGTCTACGAGGGCTCGGCTGCCGGGGACCATTACTACAACGAGGGCTCGGCTGCCGGGGAAACAATTGTCGACGAGGGCTCGGCTGCCGGGGACCATTACTACGACGAGGGCTCGTCTGCCGGGGAAAAAATTGTCGACGAGGACTCGGCTGCCGGGGACCATTACTACGACGAGGGCTCGGCTGCCGGTGAGCATTACTACGACGACGGCTCGGCTACCGGGGACCATTACTACGACGAGGGCTCGGCTGCAGGGGAAAAAATTGTTGACGAGGGCTCGGCTGCCAGGGACCATTACTACGACGAGGGCTCGGCTGCCGGAGAAAAAATTGTCGACGAGTGCTCGGCTGCCGGGGACCATTACTACGACGAGGGCTCGGCTGCCGGGGACCGTTACTACGACGAGGGCTCGGCTGCCGGGGACCATTACTACGATGAGGGCTCGGCCGCCGGGGACCATTACTACGATGAGGGCTCGGCTGCCGGGGCCCGTTACTACGACGAGGGCTCGGCTGCCGGGGACCATTACTACGACGAGGGCTCGGCTGCCGGGGAAAAAATTGTCGACGAGGGCTCGGCTGCCGGGGACCATTACTACGACGAGGGCTCGGCTGCCGGGGAAAAAATTGTCAACGAGGGCTCGACTGCCGGGGACCATTACTACGACGAGGGCTTGGCTGCCGGGGACCATTACTACTACGAGGGCTCGGCTGCCGGGGACCATTACTACGACGAGGGCTCGGCTGCCGGGGACCGTTACTACGACGAGGGCTCGGCTGCCGGGGACCATTACTATGACGAGGGCTCGTCTGCCGGTGACCATTACTACGACGAGGGCTCGGCTGCCGCGGACCATTACTACGACGAGGGCTCGGCTGCCGGGGACCGTTACTACGACGAGGGCTCGGCTGCCGGAGACCGTTACTACGACGAGGGCTCGGCTGCCGGGGACCGTTACTACGACGAGGGCTCGGCTGCCGGGGACCGTTACTACGACAAGGGCTAGGCTGCCGGGGTCCGTTACTACGACGAGGGCTCGGCTGCCGGGGACCGTTACTACGACGAGGGCTCGGCTGCCGGGGAAACAATTGTCGACGAGGGCTCGGCTGCCGGGGACCATTACTACAACGAGGGCTCGGCTGCCGGGGAAACAATTGTCGACGAGGGCTCGGCTGCCGGGGACCATTACTACGACGAGGGCTCGTCTGCCGGGGAAAAAATTGCCGACGAGGGCTCGACTGCCGGGGACCATTACTACGACGAGGGCTCGGCTGCTGGGGAAAAAATTGTCGACGACGGCTCGGCTGCCAGGGACAATTACTACGACGAGGGCTCGGCTGCCGGAGAAAAAATTGTCGACGAGGGCTCGGCTGCCGGGGACCATAACTACGATGAGGGCTCGGCTGCCGGGGACCATTACTACGACGAGGGCTCGGCTGCCGGGGACCGTTACTACGACGAGGGCTCGGCTGCCGGGGACCGTTACTACGATGAGGGCTCGGCTGCCGGGGACCATTACTACGACGAGGGCTCGGCTGCCGGGGCCCGTTACTACGACGAGGGCTCGGCTGCCGGGGACCATTACTACGACGAGGGCTCGGCTGCCGGGGAAACAATTGTCAACGAGGGCTCGACTGCCGGGGACCATTACTACGACGAGGGCTCGGCTGCCGGGGACCATTACTACGACGAGGGCACGGCTGCCGGGGACCGTTACTACGACGAGGGCTCGGCTGCCAGGGACCTTTACTACGACGAGGGCTCGGCTGCCGGGGACCGTTACTACGACGAGGGCTCGGCTGCCGGGGACCATTACTACGACGAGGGCTCGGCTTCCGGGGACCATTACTACGACGAGGGCTCGGCTGCCGGGGAAACAATTGTCGACGAGGGCTCGGCTGCCGGGGACCATTACTACAACGAGGGCTCGGCTGCGGGGAAACAATTGTCGACGAGGGCTCGGCTGCCGGGGACCGTTACTACGATGAGGGCTCGGCTGCCGGGGACCATTACTACGACGAGGGCTCGGCTGCCTGGGCCCGTTACTACGACGAGGGCTCGGCTGCCGGGGACCATTACTACGACGAGAGCTCGGCTGCCGGGGAAACAATTGTCGACGAGGGCTCGGCTGCCGGGGACCATTATTACGACGAGGGCTCGGCTGCCGGGGACCATTACTACGACGAGGGCTCAGCTGCCGGGGACCGTTACTACGACGAAGGCTCGGCTGCCGGGGACCGTTACTACGACGAGGGCTCGGCTGCCGGGGACCGTTACTACGAAGAGGGCTCGGCTGCCGGGGAAACAATTGTCGACGAGGGCTCGGCTGCCGGGGACCGTTACTACGACGAGGGCTCGGCTGCCGGGGACCGTTACTACGACGAGGGCTCGGCTGCCGGGGACCATTACTACGACGAGGGCTCGGCTGCCGGGGAAACAATTGTCGACGAGGGCTCGGCTGCCGGGGAACATTACTACGACTAGGGCTCGGCTGCCGGGGACCATTACTACGACGAGGGCTCGGCTGCCGGGGACCATTACTACGACGAGGGCTCGGCTTCCGGGGACCATTACTACGACGAGGGCTCGGCTGCCGGGGAAACAATTGTCGACAATGGCTCGGCTGCCGGGGACCATTACTACAACGAGGGCTCGGCTGCCGGGGAAACAATTGTCGACGAGGGCTCGGCTGCCGGGGACCATTACTACGACGAGGGCTCGGCTGCCGGGGACCGTTACTACGACGAGGGCTCGGCTGCCGGGGACCTTTACTACGACGAGGGCTCGGCTGCCGGGGACCGTTACTACGACGAGGGCTCGGCTGCCGGGGACCGTTACTACGACGAGGGCTCGGCTGCCGGGGAAACAATTGTCGACGAGGGCTCGGCTGCCGGGGACCATTACTACGACGAGGGCTCGGCTGCCGGGGACCATTCCTACGATGAGGGCTCGGCTGCCGGGGACCATTACTACGACGAGGGCTCGGCTGCCGGGGACCTTTACTACGACGAGGGCTCGGCTGCCGGGGACCGTTACTACGACGAGGGCTCGGCTGCCGGGGAAAAAATTGTCGACGAGGGCTCGGCTGCCGGGGACCATTACTACGACGAGGGCTCGGCTGCCGGGGACCATTACTACGACGAGGGCTTGGTTGCCGGGGACCGTTTACTACGACGAGGGCTCGGCTGCCGGGGACCATTACTACGACGAGGGCTCGGCTGCCGGGGACCGTTACTACGATGAGGGCTCGGGTGACGGGGACCGTTATTACGACGAGGGCTCGGCTGCCGGGGACCATTACTACGACGAGGGCTCGTCTGCCGGGGACCGTTACTACGACGAGGGCTTGGCTGCCGGGGACCATTACTACAACGAGGGCTCGGCTGCCGGGGACCGTTACTACGACGAGGGCTCGGCTGCCGGGGACCGTTACTACGACGAGGGCTCGGCTGCCGGGGACCATTACTACGACGAGGGCTCGTCTGCCGGGGACCATTACTACGACGAGGGCTCGGCTGCCGGGGACCGTTACTACGACGAGGGCTCGGCTGCCGGGGACCGTTACTACGACGAGGGCTCGGCTGCCGGGGACCATTACTACGACGAGGGCTCGTCTGCCGGGGACCGTTACTACGACGAGGGCTTGGCTGCCGGGGACCATTACTACAACGAGGGCTCGGCTGCCGGGGACCGTTACTACGACGAGGGCTCGGCTGCCGGGGACCGTTACTACGACGAGGGCTCGGCTGCCGGGGACCATTACTACGACGAGGGCTCGGCTGCCGGGGACCATTACTACGACGAGGGCTCGGCTGCCGGGGACCATTACTACGACGAGGTCTCGGCTGCCGGGGACCGTTACTACGACGAGGGCTCGGCTGCCAGGGACCATTACTACGACGAGGGCTCGGCTGCCGGGGACCGTTACTACGACGAGGGCTCGGCTGCCGGGGAAACAATTGTCGACGAGGGCTTGGCTGCCGGGGACCATTACTACGACGAGGGCTCGGCTGCTGGGGTAAAAATTGTCGACGAGGGCTCGACTGCCGGGGACCATTACTACGACGAGGACTATGCTGCCGGGGACCATTACTACGACGAGGGCTCGGCTACCAGGGACCATTACTACAACGAGGGCTCGGCTGCCGGGGAAACAATTGTCGACGAGGGCTCGGCTGCCGGGGACCATTACTACGACGAGGGCTTGGCTGCCGGGGACCATTACTACGACGAGGGCTCGGCTGCCGGGGACCGTTACTACGACGAGGGCTCGGCTGCCGGGGACCGTTACTATGACGAGGGCTCGGCTGCCGGGGACCGTTACTACGACGAGGGCTCGGCTGCCGGGGACCGTTACTACGACGAGGGCTCGGCTGCCGGGGACCGTTACTACGACGAGGGCTCGGCTGCCGGGGGAAACAATTGTCGACGAGGGCTTGGCTGCCGGGGACCATTACTACGACGAGGGCTCGGCTGCTGGGGTAAAAATTGTCGACGAGGGCTCGACTGCCGGGGACCATTACTACGACGAGGACTATGCTGCCGGGGACCATTACTACAACGAGGGCTCGGCTACCAGGGACCATTACTACAACGAGGGCTCGGCTGCCGGGGAAACAATTGTCGACGAGGGCTCGGCTGCCGGGGACCATTACTACGACGAGGGCTTGGCTGCCGGGGACCATTACTACGACGAGGGCTCGGCTGCCGGGGACCGTTACTACGACGAGGGCTCGGCTGCCGGGGACCGTTACTATGACGAGGGCTCGGCTGCCGGGGACCGTTACTACGACGAGGGCTCGGCTGCCGGGGACCGTTACTACGACGAGGGCTCGGCTGCCGGGGACCGTTACTACGACAAGGGCTCGGCTGCCGGGGACCATTACTACGACGAGGGCTCGGCTGCCGGGGAAACAATTGTCGACGAGGGCTCGGCTGCCGGGGAACATTACTACGACGAGGGCTCGGCTGCCGGGGACCATTACTACGACGAGGGTTCGGCTGCCGGGGACCGTTACTACGACGAGGGCTCGGCTGCCGGGGACCATTACTACGACGAGGGCTCGGCTGCCGGGGACCGTTACTACGATGAGGGCTCAGCTGCCGGGGAAACAATTGTCGACGAGGGCTCGGCTGCCGGGGACCTTTACTACGACGAGGGCTCGGCTGCCGGGGACCGTTACTACAACGAGGGCTCGGCTGCCGGGGAAACAATTGTCGACGAGGGCTCGGCTGCCGGGGACCATTACTACGACGAGGGCTCTCCTGCCGGGGACCATTACTACGACGAGGGCTTGGTTGCCGGGGACCGTTTACTACGACGAGGGCTCGGCTGCCGGGGACCATTACTACGACGAGGGCTCGGCTGCCGGGGAAAAAATTGTCGACGAGGGCTCGGCTGCCGGGGACCATTACTACGACGAGGGCTTGGCTGCCGGGGACCATTACTACGACGAGGGCTCGGCTGCCGGGGACCATTACTACGACGAGGGCTCGGCTGCCGGGGACCGTTACTACGACGAGGGCTCGGCTGCCGGGGACCATTACTACGACGAGGGCTCGGCTTCCGGGGACCATTACTACGACGAGGGCTCGGCTGCCGGGGAAACAATTGTCGACGATGGCTCGGCTGCCGGGGACCATTACTACAACGAGGGCTCGGCTGCCGGGGAAACAATTGTCGACGAGGGCTCGGCTGCCGGGGACCATTACTACGACGAGGGCTTGGCTGCCGGGGACCATTACTACGACGAGGGCTCGGCTGCCGGGGACCATTACTACGACGAGGGCTCGGCTGCCGGGGAGCGTTACTACGACGAGGGCTCGGCTGCCGGGGACCGTTACTACGACGAGGGCTCGGCTGCCGGGGACCATTACTACAACGAGGGCTCGGCTGCCGGGGATCGTTACTACGACGAGGGCTCGGCTGCCGGGGACCGTTACTACGACGAGGGCTCGGCTGCCGGGGACCATTACTACGACGAGGGCTCGGCTGCCGGGGACCGTTACTACGACGAGGGCTCGGCTGCCGGGGAAACAATTGTCGACGAGGGCTCGGCTGCCGGGGACCATTACTACGACGAGGGCTCGGCTGCCGGGGACCGTTACTACGACGAGGGCTCGGCTGCCGGGGACCTTTACTACGACGAGGGCTCGGCTGCCGGGGACCGTTACTACGACGAGGGCTCGGCTGCCGGGGACCGTTACTACGACGAGGGCTCGGCTGCCGGTGACCGTTACTACGACGAGGGCTCGGCTGCCGGGGACCATTACTACGACGAGGGCTCGGCTGCCGGGGAAACAATTGTCGACGATGGCTCGTCTGCCGGGGACCATTACTACAACGAGGGCTCGGCTGCCGGGGAAACAATTGTCGACGAGGGCTCGGCTGCCGGGGACCATTACTACGACGAGGGCTTGGCTGCCGTGGACCATTACTACGACGAGGGCTCGGCTGCTGGGGACCATTACTACGACGAGGGCTCGGCTGCCGGGGACCATTACTACGACGAGGGCTCGGATGCCGGGGACCATTACTACGACGAGGGCTCGGCTACCAGGTACCATTACTAAGAAGAGGGCTCGGCTGCCGGGGACCGTTACTACGACGAGGGCTCGGCTGCCGGGGACCGTTACTACGACGAGGGCTCGGCTGCCGGGGACCATTACTACGACGAGGGCTCGGCTGCCGGGGAAACAATTGTCGACGAGGGCTCGACTGCCGGGGACCATTACTACGACGAGGGCTCGGCTGCCGGGGACCATTACTACGACGAGGGCTCGGCTGCCGGGGACCGTTACTACGACGAGGGCTCGGCTGCCGGGGACCATTACTACGACGAGGGCTCGGCTGCCGGGGACCGTTACTACGACGAGGGCTCGGCTGCCGGGGACCATTACTACGACGAGGGCTCGGCTGCCGGGGACCGTTACTACGACGAGTGCTCGGCTGCCGGGGAAACAATTGTCGACGAGGGCTCGGCTGCCGGGGACCATTACTACGACGAGGGCTCGGCTGCCGGGGGACCATTACTACGATGAGGGCTCGGCTGCCCGGGACCATTACTACGACGAGGGCTCGGCTGCCGGGGACCTTTACTACGACGAGGGCTCGGCTGCCGGGGACCGTTACTACGACGAGGGCTCAGCTGCTGGGGAAAAAATTGTCGACGAGGGCTCGGCTGCCGGGGACCATTACTACGACGAGGGCTCGCCTGCCGGGGACCATTACTACGACGAGGGCTTGGTTGCCGGGGACCGTTTACTACGACGAGGTCTCGGCTGCCGGGGACCATTACTACGACGAGGGCTCGGCTGCCGGGGAAAAAATTGTCGACGAGGGCTCGGCTGCCGGGGACCATTACTACGACGAGGGCTTGGCTGCCGGGGACCATTACTACTACGAGGGCTCGGCTGCCGGGGACCATTACTACGACGAGGGCTCGGTTGCCGGGGGACCGTTACTACGACGAGGGCTCGGCTGCCGGGGACCATTACTACGACGAGGGCTCGGCTGCCGGGGACCGTTACTACGACGAGGGCTCGGCTGCTGGGGAAACAATTGTCGACGAGGGCTCGGCTGCCGGGGACCATTACTACGACGAGGGCTCGGCTGCCGGGGACCATTACTACGACGAGGGCTCGGCTGCCGGGGACCATTACTACGACGAGGGCTCGGCTGCCGGGGACCATTACTACGACGAGGGCTCGGCTGCCGGGGACCGTTACTACGACGAGGGCTCGGCTGCCGGGGACCGTTACTACGACGAGGGCTCGGCTGCCGGGGAAACAATTGTCCACGAGGGCTCGGCTGCCGGGGACCATTACTATGACGAGGGCTCGGCTGCCGGGGACCATTACTACGACGAGGGCTTGGCTGCTGGGGACCGTTACTACGACGAGGGCTCGGCTGCCGGGGACCGTTACTACGACGAGGGCTCGGCTGCCGGGTCCATTACTACGACGAGGGCTCGGCTGCCGGGTAAACAATTGTCGACGAGGGCTCGGCTGCCGGGGACCATTACTACGACGAGGGCTCGGCTGCCGGGGACCGTTACTACGATGAGGGCTCGGGTGACGGGGACCGTTATTACGACGAGGGCTCGGCTGCCGGGGACCATTACTACGACGAGGGCTCGTCTGCCGGGGACCGTTACTACGACGAGGGCTTGGCTGCCGGGGACCATTACTACAACGAGGGCTCGGCTGCCGGGGACCGTTACTACGACGAGGGCTCGGCTGCCGGGGACCGTTACTACGACGAGGGCTCGGCTGCCGGGGACCATTACTACGACGAGGGCTCGTCTGCCGGGGACCATTACTACGACGAGGGCTCGGCTGCCGGGGACCGTTACTACGACGAGGGCTCGGCTGCCGGGGACCGTTACTACGACGAGGGCTCGGCTGCCGGGGACCATTACTACGACGAGGGCTCGTCTGCCGGGGACCGTTACTACGACGAGGGCTTGGCTGCCGGGGACCATTACTACAACGAGGGCTCGGCTGCCGGGGACCGTTACTACGACGAGGGCTCGGCTGCCGGGGACCGTTACTACGACGAGGGCTCGGCTGCCGGGGACCATTACTACGACGAGGGCTCGGCTGCCGGGGACCATTACTACGACGAGGGCTCGGCTGCCGGGGACCGTTACTACGACGAGGGCTCGGCTGCCGGGGACCGTTACTACGACGAGGGCTCGGCTGCCGGGGACCATTACTACGACGAGGGCTCGGCTGCTGGGGACCGTTACTACGACGAGGGCTCGGCTGCCGGGGACCGTTACTACGACGAGGGCTCGGCTGCCGGGGACCATTACTACGACGAGGGCTCGGCTGCCGGGGAAACAATTGTCGACAAGGGCTCGGCTGCCGGGGACCATTACTACGACGAGGGCTTGGCTGCCGGGGGACCATTACTACGACGAGGGCTCGGCTGCCGGGGACCGTTACTACGACGAGGGCTCGGCTGCCGGGGACCATTACTACGACGAGGGCTCGGCTGCCGGGGAAACAATTGTCAACGAGGGCTCGGCTGCCGGGGACCATTACTACGACGAGGGCTCGGCTGCCGGGGACCATTACTACGACGACGGCTCGGCTGCCAGGGACCGTTACTACGACGAGGGCTCGTCTGCCGGGGACCGTTACTACGACGAGGGCTTGGCTGCCGGGGACCATTACTACGACGAGGGCTCGGCTGCCGGGGACCATTACTACGACGAGGGCTCGGCTGCCGGGGAAACAATTGTCGACGAGGGATCGGCTGCCGGGGGACCATTACTACGACGAGGGCTCGGCTGCCGGGGACCATTACTACGATGAGGGCTCGGCTGCCGGGGACCGTTACTACGACGAGGGCTTGGCTGCCGGGGAGCATTACTACGACGAGGGCTAGGCTGCCAGGGAAACAATTGTCGACGAGGGCTCGGCTGCTGGGGAACATTACTACGACGAGGGCTCGGCTGCCGGGGACCATTACTACAACGAGGGCTCGGCTGCTGGGGACCTTTACTACGACGAGGGCTCGGCTGCCGGGGACCGTTACTACGACGAGGGCTCGGCTGCCGGGGAAAAAATTGTCGACGAGGTCTCGGCTGCCGGGGACCATTACTACGACGAGGGCTCGCCTGCCGGGGACCATTACTACGACGAGGGCTTGGTTGCCGGGGACCGTTACTACGACAAGGGCTAGGCTGCCGGGGTCCGTTACTACGACGAGGGCTCGGCTGCCGGGGACCGTTACTACGACGAGGGCTCGGCTGCCGGGGACCATTACTACGACGAGGGCTCGGCTGCGGGGACCGTTACTACGACGAGGGCTCGGCTGCCGGGGACCGTTACTACGACAAGGGCTAGGCTGCCGGGGTCCGTTACTACGACGAGGGGCTCGGCTGCCGGGGACCGTTACTACGACGAGGGGCTCGGCTGCCGGGGACCGTTACTACGACGAGGGCTCGGCTGCCGGGGACCGTTTACTACGACGAGGGCTCGGCTGCCGGGGAAACAATTGTCGACGAGGGCTCGGCTGCCGGGGGACCATTACTACGACGAGGGCTCGGCTGCCGGGGGACCATTACTACGATGAGGGCTCGGCTGCCGGGGGACCGTTACTACGACGAGGGCTCGGCTGCCGGGGACCGTTACTACGACGAGGGCTCGGCTGCCGGGGACCGTTACTACGACGAGGGCTCGGCTGCCGGGGACCGTTACTACGACGAGGGCTCGGCTGCCGGGGAAACAATTGTCGACGAGGGCTCGGCTGCCGGGGACCATTACTACGACGAGGGCTCGGCTGCCGGGGACCATTACTACGACGAGGGCTCGGCTGCCGGGGACCGTTACTACAACGAGGGCTCGGCTGCCGGGGACCATTACTACGACGAGGGCTCGGCTGCCGGGGACCATTACTACGACGAGTGCTCGGCTGCCGGGGAAAAAATTGTCGACGAGGGCTCGACTGCCGGGGGACCGTTACTACGACGAGGGCTCGGCTGCCGGGGAAACAATGGTCGACGAGGGGCTCGGGGCTGCCGGGGGGGGGACCATTACTACGACGAGGGCTCGGCTGCCGGGGACCATTACTACGATGAGGGCTCGGCTGCCGGGGACCGTTACTACGACGAGGGCTCGGCTGCCGGGGACCGTTACTACGACGAGGGCTCGGCTGCCGGGGACCGTTACTACGACGAGGGCTCGGCTGCCGGGGACCATTACTACGACGAGGGCTCGGCTGCCGGGGAAACAATTGTCGACGAGGGCTCGGCTGCCGGGGACCATTACTACGACGAGGGCTCGGCTGCCGGGGACCATTACTACGACGAGGGCTCGGCTGCCGGGGACCGTTACTACAACGAGGGCTCGGCTGCCGGGGACCATTACTACGACGAGGGCTCGGCTTCCGGGGACCATTACTACGACGAGGGCTCGGCTGCCGGGGAAACAATTGTCGACGAGGGCTCGGCTGCCGGGGACCATTACTACAACGAGGGTCTCGGCTGCCGGGGAAACAATTGTCGACGAGGGCTCGGCTGCCGGGGACCATTACTACGACGAGGGCTTGGCTGCCGGCGACCATTACTACGACGAGGGCTCGGCTGCCGGGGGAAACAATTGTCGACGAGGGCTCGGCTGCCGGGGACCATTACTACGACGAGGGCTCGGCTGCCGGGGACCATTACTACGACGAGGCTCGGCTGCCGGGGACCGTTACTACGACGAGGGCTCGGCTGCCGGGGACCATTACTACGACGAGGGCTCGGCTTCCGGGGACCATTACTACGACGAGGGCTCGGCTGCCGGGGGAAACAATTGTCGACGAGGGTCTCGGCTGCCGGGGACCATTACTACAACGAGGGCTTGGCTGCCGGGGAAACAATTGTCGACGAGGGGCTCGGCTGCCGGGGACCATTACTACGACGAGGGCTCGTCTGCCGGGGAAAAAATTGTCGACGAGGACTCGGCTGCCGGGGACCATTACTACGACGAGGGCTCGGCTGCCGGTGGAGCATTACTACGACGACGGCTCGGCTACCGGGGACCATTACTACGACGAGGGCTCGGCTGCAGGGGAAAAAATTGTTGACGAGGGCTCGGCTGCCAGGGACCATTACTACGACGAGGGCTCGGCTGCCGGAGAAAAAATTGTCGACGAGTGCTCGGCTGCCGGGGACCATTACTACGACGAGGGCTCGGCTGCCGGGGACCATTACTACGACGAGGGGCTCGGCTGCCGGGGACCGTTACTAACAACGAGGGCTCGGCTGCCGGGGGACCATTACTACGACGAGGGCTCGGCTGCCGGGGACCATTACTACGACGAGTGCTCGGCTGCCGGGGAAAAAATTGTCGACGAGGGCTCGACTGCCGGGGGACCGTTACTACGACGAGGGGCTCGGCTGCCGGGGAAACAATTGTCGACGAGGGCTCGGCTGCCGGGGACCATTACTACGACGAGGGCTCGGCTGCCGGGGACCATTACTACGATGAGGGCTCGGCTGCCGGGGACCGTTACTACGACGAGGGCTCGGCTGCCGGGGGACCGTTATTACGACGAGGGCTCGGCTGCCGGGGACCGTTACTACGACGAGGGCTCGGCTGCCGGGGACCATTACTACGACGAGGGCTCGGCTGCCGGGGAAACAATTGTCGACGAGGGCTCGGCTGCCGGGGACCATTACTACGACGAGGGCTCGGCTGCCGGGGACCATTACTACGACGAGGGCTCGGCTGCCGGGGACCGTTACTACAACGAGGGGCTCGGCTGCCGGGGACCATTACTACGACGAGGGCTCGGCTTCCGGGGACCATTACTACGACGAGGGCTCGGCTGCCGGGGAAACAATTGTCGACGAGGGCTCGGCTGCCGGGGACCATTACTACAACGAGGGCTCGGCTGCCGGGGAAACAATTGTCGACGAGGGCTCGGCTGCCGGGGACCATTACTACGACGAGGGCTTGGCTGCCGGCGACCATTACTACGACGAGGGCTCGGCTGCCGGGGAAACAATTGTCGACGAGGGCTCGGCTGCCGGGGACCATTACTACGACGAGGGCTCGGCTGCCGGGGACCATTACTACGACGAGGGCTCGGCTGCCGGGGACCGTTACTACGACGAGGCTCGGCTGCCGGGGACCATTACTACGACGAGGGCTCGGCTTCCGGGGACCATTACTACGACGAGGGCTCGGCTGCCGGGGAAACAATTGTCTACGAGGGCTCGGCTGCCGGGGACCATTACTACAACGAGGGCTCGGCTGCCGGGGGAAACAATTGTCGACGAGGGCTCGGCTGCCGGGGACCATTACTACGACGAGGGCTCGTCTGCCGGGGAAAAAATTGTCGACGAGGACTCGGCTGCCGGGGACCATTACTACGACGAGGGCTCGGCTTGCCGGTGAGCATTACTACGACGACGCTCGGCTACCGGGGACCATTACTACGACGAGGGCTCGGCTGCAGGGGAAAAAATTGTTGACGAGGGCTCGGCTGCCAGGGACCATTACTACGACGAGGGCTCGGCTGCCGGAGAAAAAATTGTCGACGAGTGCTCGGCTGCCGGGGACCATTACTACGACGAGGGCTCGGCTGCCGGGGACCGTTACTACGACGAGGGCTCGGCTGCCGGGGACCATTACTACGATGAGGGCTCGGCCGCCGGGGACCATTACTACGATGAGGGCTCGGCTGCCGGGGCCGTTACTACGACGAGGGCTCGGCTGCCGGGGACCATTACTACGACGAGGGCTCGGCTGCCGGGGAAAAAAATTGTCGACGAGGGCTCGGCTGCCCGGGGACCATTACTACGACGAGGCTCGGCTGCCGGGGAAAAAATTGTCAACGAGGGCTCGACTGCCGGGGACCATTACTACGACGAGGGCTTGGCTGCCGGGGACCATTACTACTACGAGGGGCTCGGCTGCCGGGGACCATTACTACGACGAGGGCTCGGGCTGCCGGGGACCGTTACTACGACGAGGGCTCGGCTGCCGGGGGACCATTACTATGACGAGGGCTCGTCTGCCGGTGACCATTACTACGACGAGGGCTCGGCTGCCGGGGGACCATTACTACGACGAGGGCTCGGCTGCCGGGGACCGTTACTACGACGAGGGCTCGGCTGCCGGAGACCGTTACTACGACGAGGGCTCGGCTGCCGGGGACCGTTACTACGACGAGGGCTCGGCTGCCGGGGGACCGTTACTACGACAAGGGCTAGGCTGCCGGGGGTCCGTTACTACGACGAGGGCTCGGCTGCCGGGGACCGTTACTACGACGAGGGCTCGGGCTGCCGGGGAAACAATTGTCGACGAGGGCTCGGCTGCCGGGGACCATTACTACAACGAGGGCTCGGCTGCCGGGGAAACAATTGTCGACGAGGGCTCGGCTGCCGGGGACCATTACTACGACGAGGGCTCGTCTGCCGGGGAAAAAATTGCCGACGAGGGCTCGACTGCCGGGGGACCATTACTACGACGAGGGCTCGGCTGCTGGGGAAAAAATTGTCGACGACGGCTCGGCTGCCAGGGACAATTACTACGACGAGGGCTCGGCTGCCGGAGAAAAAATTGTCGACGAGGGCTCGGCTGCCGGGGACCATTACTACGATGAGGGCTCGGCTGCCGGGGACCATTACTACGACGAGGGCTCGGCTGCCGGGGACCGTTACTACGACGAGGGCTCGGCTGCCGGGGACCGTTACTACGATGAGGGCTCGGCTGCCGGGGACCATTACTACGACGAGGGCTCGGCTGCCGGGGCCCGTTACTACGACGAGGGCTCGGCTGCCGGGGACCATTACTACGACGAGGGCTCGGCTGCCGGGGAAACAATTGTCAACAAGGGCTCGACTGCCGGGGACCATTACTACGACGAGGGCTCGGCTGCCGGGGACCATTACTACGACGAGGGCACGGCTGCCGGGGACCGTTACTACGACGAGGGGCTCGGCTGCCAGGGACCTTTACTACGACGAGGGCTCGGCTGCCGGGGACCGTTACTACGACGAGGGCTCGGCTGCCGGGGACCGTTACTACGACGAGGGCTCGGCTGCCGGGGACCATTACTACGACGAGGGCTCGGCTTCCGGGGACCATTACTACGACGAGGGCTCGGCTGCCGGGGAAACAATTGTCGACGAGGGCTCGGCTGCCGGGGACCATTACTACAACGAGGGCTCGGCTGCGGGGAAACAATTGTCGACGAGGGCTCGGCTGCCGGGGACCGTTACTACGATGAGGGCTCGGCTGCCGGGGACCATTACTACGACGAGGGCTCGGCTGCCTGGGCCCGTTACTACGACGAGGGCTCGGCTGCCGGGGACCATTACTACGACGAGAGCTCGGCTGCCGGGGAAACAATTGTCGACGAGGGCTCGGCTGCCGGGGACCATTATTACGACGAGGGCTCGGCTGCCGGGGACCATTACTACGACGAGGGCTCAGCTGCCGGGGACCGTTACTACGACGAAGGCTCGGCTGCCGGGGACCGTTACTACGACGAGGGCTCGGCTGCCGGGGACCGTTACTACGAAGAGGGCTCGGCTGCCGGGGACCATTACTACGACGAGGGCTCGGCTGCCGGGGACCGTTACTACGACGAGGGCTCGGCTGCCGGGGACCGTTACTACGACGAGGGCTCGGCTGCCGGGGACCATTACTACGACGAGGGCTCGGCTGCCGGGGAAACAATTGTCGACGAGGGCTCGGCTGCCGGGGAACATTACTACGACTAGGGCTCGGCTGCCGGGGACCATTACTACGACGAGGGCTCGGCTGCCGGGGACCATTACTACGACGAGGGCTCGGCTTCCGGGGACCATTACTACGACGAGGGCTCGGCTGCCGGGGAAACAATTGTCGACAATGGCTCGGCTGCCGGGGACCATTACTACAACGAGGGCTCGGCTGCCGGGGAAACAATTGTCGACGAGGGCTCGGCTGCCGGGGACCATTACTACGACGAGGGCTCGGCTGCCGGGGACCGTTACTACGACGAGGGCTCGGCTGCCGGGGACCTTTACTACGACGAGGGCTCGGCTGCCGGGGACCGTTACTACGACGAGGGCTCGGCTGCCGGGGACCGTTACTACGACGAGGGCTCGGCTGCCGGGGAAACAATTGTCGACGAGGGCTCGGCTGCCGGGGACCATTACTACGACGAGGGCTCGGCTGCCGGGGACCATTCCTACGATGAGGGCTCGGCTGCCGGGGACCATTACTACGACGAGGGCTCGGCTGCCGGGGACCTTTACTACGACGAGGGCTCGGCTGCCGGGGACCGTTACTACGACGAGGGCTCGGCTGCCGGGGAAAAAATTGTCGACGAGGGCTCGGCTGCCGGGGACCATTACTACGACGAGGGCTCGGCTGCCGGGGACCATTACTACGACGAGGGCTTGGTTGCCGGGGACCGTTTACTACGACGAGGGCTCGGCTGCCGGGGACCGTTACTACGACGAGGGCTCGGCTGCCGGGGAAAAAATTGTCGACGAGGGCTCGGCTGCCGGGGACCATTACTACGACGAGGGCTCGGCTGCCGGGGAAAAAATTGTCGACGAGGGCTCGACTGCCGGGGACCATTACTACGACGAGGGCTCGGCTGCCGGGGACCATTACTACGACGAGGGCTCGGCTGCCGGGGACCGTTACTACGACGAGGGCTCGGCTGCCGGGGACCGTTACTACGAGAAGGACTCGGCTGCCGGGGACCGTTACTACGACGAGGGCTCGGCTGCCGGGGACCGTTACTACGACGAGGGCTCGGCTGCCGGGGACCGTTACTACGACGAGGGCTCGGCTGCCGGGGGAACAATTGTCGACGAGGGCTCGGCTGCCGGGGACCATTACTACGACGAGGGCTCGGCTGCCGGGGACCATTACTACGATGAGGGCTCGGCTGCCGGGGACCATTACTACGACGAGGGCTCGGCTGCCGGGGACCTTTACTACGACGAGGGCTCGGCTGCCGGGGACCGTTACTACGACGAGGGCTCGGCTGCCGGGGAAAAAATTGTCGATGAGGGCTCGGCTGCCGGGGACCATTACTACGACGAGGGCTCGCCTGCCGGGGACCATTACTACGACGAGGGCTTGGTTGCCGGGGACCGTTTACTACGACGAGGGCTCGGCTGCCGGGGACCATTACTACGACGAGGGCTCGGCTGCCGGGGAAAAAATTGTCGACGAGGGCTCGACTGCCGGGGACCATTACTACGACGAGGGCTCGGCTGCCGGGGACCATTACTACGACGAGGGCTCGGCTGCCGGGGACCGTTACTACGACGAGGGCTCGGCTGCCGGGGACCGTTTCTACAACAAGGGCTCGGCTGCCGGGGACCGTTACTACGACGAGGGCTCGGCTGCCGGGGACCATTACTACGACGAGGTCTCGGCTGCCGGGGACCGTTACTACGACGAGGGCTCGGCTGCCGGGGACCATTACTACGACGAGGGCTCGGCTGCCGGGGACCGTCACTACGACGAGGGCTCGGCTGCCGGGGAAACAATTGTCGACGAGGGCTCGGCTGCTGGGGTAAAAATTGTCGACGAGGGCTCGACTGCCGGGGACCATTACTACGACGAGGACTTGGCTGCCGGGGACCATTACTACGACGAGGGCTCGGCTACCAGGGACCATTACTACGACGAGGGCTCGGCTGCCGGGGAAAAAATTGTCGACGAGGGCTCGGCTGCCGGGGACCATTACTACGACGAGGGCTCGTATGCCGGGGAAAAAATTGTCGACGAGGGCTCGGCTGCCGGGGACCATTACTACGACGAGGGCTCGGCTGCTGGGGACCATTACTACAACGAGGGCTCGGCTGCCGGGGACCGTTACTACGACGAGGGCTCGGCTGCCGGGGACCATTACTACGACGAGGGCTCGGCTGCCGGGGACCGTTACTACGACGAGGGCTCGGCTGCCGGGGAAAAAATTGTCGACGAGGGCTCGGATGCCGGGGACCATTACTACGACGAGGGCTCGCCTGCCGGGGACCATTACTACGACAAGGGCTCGGCTGCCGGGGACCGTTACTACGATGAGGGCTCGGCTGCCGGGGACCATTACTACGACGAGGGCTCGGCTGCTGGGGACCATTACTACGACGAGGGCTCGGCTGCCGGGGACCATTACTACGACGAGGGCTCGGATGCCGGGGACCATTACTACGACGAGGGCTCGGCTACCAGGTACCATTACTAAGAAGAGGGCTCGGCTGCCGGGGACCGTTACTACGACGAGGGCTCGGCTGCCGGGGACCGTTACTACGACGAGGGCTCGGCTGCCGGGGACCATTACTACGACGAGGGCTCGGCTGCCGGGGAAACAATTGTCGACGAGGGCTCGACTGCCGGGGACCATTACTACGACGAGGGCTCGGCTGCCGGGGACCATTACTACGACGAGGGCTCGGCTGCCGGGGACCGTTACTACGACGAGGGCTCGGCTGCCGGGGAAACCATTGTCGACGATGGCTCGGCTGCCGGGGACCATTACTACGACGAGGGCTCGGCTGCCGGGGACCTTTACTACGACGAGGGCTCGGCTGCCGGGGACCGTTACTACGACGAGGGCTCGGCTGCCGGGGACCGTTACTACGACGAGGGCTCGGCTGCCGGGGACCGTTACTACGACGAGGGCTCGGCTGCCGGGGACCATTACTACGACGAGGGCTCGGCTGCCGGGGAAACAATTGTCGACGAGGGCTCGGCTGCCGGGGAACATTACTACGACGAGGGCTCGGCTGCCGGGGACCATTACTACGACGAGGGCTCGGCTTCCGGGGACCATTACTACGACGAGGGCTCGGCTGCCGGGGAAACAATTGTCGACAATGGCTCGGCTGCCGGGGACCGTTACTACGACGAGGGCTCGGCTGCCGGGGAAACAATTGTCGACGAGGGCTCGGCTGCCGGGGACAATTACTACGACGAGGGCTCGGCTGCCGGGGACCATTACTACGATGAGGGCTCGGCTGCCGGGGACCATTACTACGACGAGGGGTCGGCTGCCGGGGACCTTTACTACGACGAGGGCTCGGCTGCCGGGGACCGTTACTACGACGAGGGCTCGGCTGCCGGGGAAAAAATTGTCGACGAGGGCTCGGCTGCCGGGGACCATTACTACGACGAGGGCTCGGCTGCCGGGGACCATTACTACGACGAGGGCTTGGTTGCCGGGGACCGTTTACTACGACGAGGGCTCGGCTGCCGGGGACCATTACTACGACGAGGGCTCGGCTGCCGGGGAAAAAAATGTCGACGAGGGCTCGGCTGCCGGGGACCATTACTACGACGAGGGCTCGGCTGCCGGGGAAAAAATTGTCGACGAGGGCTCGACTGCCGGGGACCATTACTACGACGAGGGCTCGGCTGCCGGGGACCATTACTACGACGAGGGCTCGTCTGCCGGGGACCGTTACTACGACGAGGGCTCGGCTGCCGGGGACCGTTACTAAGACGAGGGCTCGGCTGCCGGGGACCATTACTACGACAAGGGCTCGGCTGCCGGGGACCGTTACTACGACGAGGGCTCGGCTGCCGGGGACCGTTACTACGACGAGGGCTCGGCTGCCGGGGACCATTACTACGACGAGGGCTCGGCTGCCGGGGAAACAATTGTCGACGAGGGCTCGGCTGCCGGGGAACATTACTACGACGAGGGCTCGGCTGCCGGGGACCATTACTACGACGAGGGCTCGGCTGCCGGGGACCATTACTACGACGAGGGCTCGGCTTCCGGGGACCATTACTACGACGAGGGCTCGGCTGCCGGGGAAACAATTGTCGACAATGGCTCGGCTGCCGGGGACCGTTACTACGACGAGGGCTCGGCTGCCGGGGAAACAATTGTCGACGAGGGCTCGGCTGCCGGGGACCATTACTACGACGAGGGCTCGGCTGCCGGGGACCATTACTACGATGAGGGCTCGGCTGCCGGGGACCATTACTACGACGAGGGCTCGGCTGCCGGGGACCGTTACTACGACGAGGGCTCGGCTGCCGGGGACCGTTACTACGACAAGGGCTCGGCTGCCGGGGACCGTTACTACGACGAGGGCTCGGCTGCCGGGGACCGTTACTACGACGAGGGCTCGGCTGCCGGGGACCATTACTACGACGAGGGCTCGGCTGCCGGGGACCGTTACTACGACGAGGGCTCGGCTGCCGGGGACAGTTACTACGACGAGGGCTCGGCTGCCGGGGGAACAATTGTCGACGAGGGCTCGGCTGCCGGGGACCATTACTACGACGAGGGCTCGGCTGCCGGGGACCATTACTACGATGAGGGCTCGGCTGCCGGGGACCATTACTACGACGAGGGCTCGGCTGCCGGGGACCTTTACTACGACGAGGGCTCGGCTGCCGGGGACCGTTACTACGACGAGGGCTCGGCTGCCGGGGAAAAAATTGTCGATGAGGGCTCGGCTGCAGGGGACCATTACTACGACGAGGGCTCGCCTGCCGGGGACCATTACTACGACGAGGGCTTGGTTGCCGGGGACCGTTTACTACGACGAGGGCTCGGCTGCCGGGGACCATTACTACGACGAGGGCTCGGCTGCCGGGGAAAAAATTGTCGACGAGGGCTCGGCTGCCGGGGACCATTACTACGACGAGGGCTCGGCTGCCGGGGAAAAAATTGTCGATGAGGGCTCGACTGCCGGGGACCATTACTACGACGAGGGCTCGGCTGCCGGGGACCATTACTACGACGAGGGCTCGGCTGCCGGGGACCGTTACTACGACGAGGGCTCGGCTGCCGGGGACCATTACTACGACAAGGGCTCGGCTGCCGGGGACCGTTACTACGACGAGGGCTCGGCTGCCGGGGACCATTACTACGACGAGGTCTCGGCTGCCGGGGACCGTTACTACGACGAGGGCTCGGCTGCCAGGGACCATTACTACGACGAGGGCTCGGCTGCCGGGGACCGTTACTACGACGAGGGCTCGGCTGCCGGGGAAACAATTGTCGACGAGGGCTTGGCTGCCGGGGACCATTACTACGACGAGGGCTCGGCTGCTGGGGTAAAAATTGTCGACGAGGGCTCGACTGCCGGGGACCATTACTACGACGAGGACTATGCTGCCGGGGACCATTACTACGACGAGGGCTCGGCTACCAGGGACCATTACTACAACGAGGGCTCGGCTGCCGGGGAAACAATTGTCGACGAGGGCTCGGCTGCCGGGGACCATTACTACGACGAGGGCTTGGCTGCCGGGGACCATTACTACGACGAGGGCTCGGCTGCCGGGGACCATTACTACGACGAGGGCTCGGCTGCCGGGGACCGTTACTACGACGAGGGCTCGGCTGCCGGGGACCGTTACTACGACGAGGGCTCGGCTGCCGGGGACCGTTACTACGACGAGGGCTCGGCTGCCGGGGACCGTTACTACGACGAGGGCTCGGCTGCCGGGGACCGTTACTACGACAAGGGCTCGGCTGCCGGGGACCATTACTACGACGAGGGCTCGGCTGCCGGGGAAACAATTGTCGACGAGGGCTCGGCTGCCGGGGAACATTACTACGACGAGGGCTCGGCTGCCGGGGACCATTACTACGACGAGGGTTCGGCTGCCGGGGACCGTTACTACGACGAGGGCTCGGCTGCCGGGGACCATTACTACGACGAGGGCTCGGCTGCCGGGGACCGTTACTACGATGAGGGCTCAGCTGCCGGGGAAACAATTGTCGACGAGGGCTCGGCTGCCGGGGACCTTTACTACGACGAGGGCTCGGCTGCCGGGGACCGTTACTACAACGAGGGCTCGGCTGCCGGGGAAACAATTGTCGACGAGGGCTCGGCTGCCGGGGACCATTACTACGACGAGGGCTCTCCTGCCGGGGACCATTACTACGACGAGGGCTTGGTTGCCGGGGACCGTTTACTACGACGAGGGCTCGGCTGCCGGGGACCATTACTACGACGAGGGCTCGGCTGCCGGGGAAAAAATTGTCGACGAGGGCTCGGCTGCCGGGGACCATTACTACGACGAGGGCTTGGCTGCCGGGGACCATTACTACGACGAGGGCTCGGCTGCCGGGGACCATTACTACGACGAGGGCTCGGCTGCCGGGGACCGTTACTACGACGAGGGCTCGGCTGCCGGGGACCATTACTACGACGAGGGCTCGGCTTCCGGGGACCATTACTACGACGAGGGCTCGGCTGCCGGGGAAACAATTGTCGACGATGGCTCGGCTGCCGGGGACCATTACTACAACGAGGGCTCGGCTGCCGGGGAAACAATTGTCGACGAGGGCTCGGCTGCCGGGGACCATTACTACGACGAGGGCTTGGCTGCCGGGGACCATTACTACGACGAGGGCTCGGCTGCCGGGGACCATTACTACGACGAGGGCTCGGCTGCCGGGGAGCGTTACTACGACGAGGGCTCGGCTGCCGGGGACCGTTACTACGACGAGGGCTCGGCTGCCGGGGACCATTACTACAACGAGGGCTCGGCTGCCGGGGACCGTTACTACGACGAGGGCTCGGCTGCCGGGGACCGTTACTACGACGAGGGCTCGGCTGCCGGGGACCATTACTACGACGAGGGCTCGGCTGCCGGGGACCGTTACTACGACGAGGGCTCGGCTGCCGGGGAAACAATTGTCGACGAGGGCTCGGCTGCCGGGGACCGTTACTACGACGAGGGCTCGGCTGCCGGGGACCTTTACTACGACGAGGGCTCGGCTGCCGGGGACCGTTACTACGACGAGGGCTCGGCTGCCGGGGACCATTACTACGACGAGGGCTCGGCTGCCGGTGACCGTTACTACGACGAGGGCTCGGCTGCCGGGGACCATTACTACGACGAGGGCTCGGCTGCCGGGGAAACAATTGTCGACGATGGCTCGTCTGCCGGGGACCATTACTACAACGAGGGCTCGGCTGCCGGGGAAACAATTGTCGACGAGGGCTCGGCTGCCGGGGACCATTACTACGACGAGGGCTTGGCTGCCGTGGACCATTACTACGACGAGGGCTCGGCTGCTGGGGACCATTACTACGACGAGGGCTCGGCTGCCGGGGACCATTACTACGACGAGGGCTCGGATGCCGGGGACCATTACTACGACGAGGGCTCGGCTACCAGGTACCATTACTAAGAAGAGGGCTCGGCTGCCGGGGACCGTTACTACGACGAGGGCTCGGCTGCCGGGGACCGTTACTACGACGAGGGCTCGGCTGCCGGGGACCATTACTACGACGAGGGCTCGGCTGCCGGGGAAACAATTGTCGACGAGGGCTCGACTGCCGGGGACCATTACTACGACGAGGGCTCGGCTGCCGGGGACCATTACTACGACGAGGGCTCGGCTGCCGGGGACCGTTACTACGACGAGGGCTCGGCTGCCGGGGACCATTACTACGACGAGGGCTCGGCTGCCGGGGACCGTTACTACGACGAGGGCTCGGCTGCCGGGGACCATTACTACGACGAGGGCTCGGCTGCCGGGGACCGTTACTACGACGAGTGCTCGGCTGCCGGGGAAACAATTGTCGACGAGGGCTCGGCTGCCGGGGACCATTACTACGACGAGGGCTCGGCTGCCGGGGACCATTACTACGATGAGGGCTCGGCTGCCCGGGACCATTACTACGACGAGGGCTCGGCTGCCGGGGACCTTTACTACGACGAGGGCTCGGCTGCCGGGGACCGTTACTACGACGAGGGCTCAGCTGCTGGGGAAAAAATTGTCGACGAGGGCTCGGCTGCCGGGGACCATTACTACGACGAGGGCTCGCCTGCCGGGGACCATTACTACGACGAGGGCTTGGTTGCCGGGGACCGTTTACTACGACGAGGTCTCGGCTGCCGGGGACCATTACTACGACGAGGGCTCGGCTGCCGGGGAAAAAATTGTCGACGAGGGCTCGGCTGCCGGGGACCATTACTACGACGAGGGCTTGGCTGCCGGGGACCATTACTACTACGAGGGCTCGGCTGCCGGGGACCATTACTACGACGAGGGCTCGGTTGCCGGGGACCGTTACTACGACGAGGGCTCGGCTGCCGGGGACCATTACTACGACGAGGGCTCGGCTGCCGGGGACCGTTACTACGACGAGGGCTCGGCTGCTGGGGAAACAATTGTCGACGAGGGCTCGGCTGCCGGGGACCATTACTACGACGAGGGCTCGGCTGCCGGGGACCATTACTACGACGAGGGCTCGGCTGCCGGGGACCATTACTACGACGAGGGCTCGGCTGCCGGGGACCATTACTACGACGAGGGCTCGGCTGCCGGGGACCGTTACTACGACGAGGGCTCGGCTGCCGGGGACCGTTACTACGACGAGGGCTCGGCTGCCGGGGAAACAATTGTCCACGAGGGCTCGGCTGCCGGGGACCATTACTATGACGAGGGCTCGGCTGCCGGGGACCATTACTACGACGAGGGCTTGGCTGCTGGGGACCGTTACTACGACGAGGGCTCGGCTGCCGGGGACCGTTACTACGACGAGGGCTCGGCTGCCGGGTCCATTACTACGACGAGGGCTCGGCTGCCGGGTAAACAATTGTCGACGAGGGCTCGGCTGCCGGGGACCATTACTACGACGAGGGCTCGGCTGCCGGGGACCGTTACTACGATGAGGGCTCGGGTGACGGGGACCGTTATTACGACGAGGGCTCGGCTGCCGGGGACCATTACTACGACGAGGGCTCGTCTGCCGGGGACCGTTACTACGACGAGGGCTTGGCTGCCGGGGACCATTACTACAACGAGGGCTCGGCTGCCGGGGACCGTTACTACGACGAGGGCTCGGCTGCCGGGGACCGTTACTACGACGAGGGCTCGGCTGCCGGGGACCATTACTACGACGAGGGCTCGTCTGCCGGGGACCGTTACTACGACGAGGGCTCGGCTGCCGGGGACCATTACTACGACGAGGGCTCGGCTGCCGGGGACCGTTACTACGACGAGGGCTCGGCTGCCGGGGACCGTTACTACGACGAGGGCTCGGCTGCCGGGGACCATTACTACGACGAGGGCTCGGCTGCTGGGGACCGTTACTACGACGAGGGCTCGGCTGCCGGGGACCGTTACTACGACGAGGGCTCGGCTGCCGGGGACCATTACTACGACGAGGGCTCGGCTGCCGGGGAAACAATTGTCGACAAGGGCTCGGCTGCCGGGGACCATTACTACGACGAGGGCTTGGCTGCCGGGGACCATTACTACGACGAGGGCTCGGCTGCCGGGGACCGTTACTACGACGAGGGCTCGGCTGCCGGGGACCATTACTACGACGAGGGCTCGGCTGCCGGGGACCATTACTACGACGAGGGCTCGGCTGCCGGGGACCGTTATTACGACGAGGGCTCGGCCGCCGGGGAAACAATTGTCGACGAGGGCTCGGCTGCCGGGGACCATTACTACGACGAGGGCTCGGCTGCCGGGGACCATTACTACGACGACGGCTCGGCTGCCAGGGACCGTTACTACGACGAGGGCTCGTCTGCCGGGGACCGTTACTACGACGAGGGCTTGGCTGCCGGGGACCATTACTACGACGAGGGCTCGGCTGCCGCGGACCGTTACTACGACGAGGGCTCGGCTGCCGGGGACCATTACTACGACGAGGGCTCGGCTGCCGGGGAAACAATTGTCGACGAGGGCTCGGCTGCCGGGGACCATTACTACGATGAGGGCTCGGCTGCCGGGGAAAAAATTGTCGACGAGGGCTCGGCTGCCGGGGACCATTACTACGACGAGGGCTCGGCTGCCGGGGACCGTTACTACGACGAGGGCTCGGCTGCCGGGGACCATTACTACGACGAGGGCTCGGCTGCCGGGGACCGTTACTACGACGAGGGCTCGGCTGCCGGGGACCATTACTACGACGAGGGCTCGGCTGCCGGGGACCATTACTACGACGAGGGCTCGGCTGCCGGGGACCGTTATTACGACGAGGGCTCGGCCGCCGGGGAAACAATTGTCGACGAGGGCTCGGCTGCCGGGGACCATTACTATGACGAGGGCTCGGCTGCCGGGGACCATTACTACGACGAGGGCTTGGCTGCCGGGGACCGTTACTACGACGAGGGCTCGGCTGGCGGGGACCGTTACTACGACGAGGGCTCGGCTGCCGGGGACCATTACTACGACGAGGGCTCGGCTGCCGGGTAAACAATTGTCGACGAGGGCTCGGCTGCCGGGGACCATTATTACGGCGAAGGCTCGGCTGCCAGGGACCATTACTACGACGAGGGCTCGGCTGCCGGGGACCGTTTCTACGATGAGGGCTCGGCTGCCGGGGACCGTTATTACGACGAGGGCTCGGCTGCCGGGGATCATTACTACGACGAGGGCTCGGCTGCCGGGGACCATTACTACGACGAGGGCTCGTCTGCCGGGGACCGTTACTACGACGAGGGCTCGGCTGCCGGGGACCATTACTACGACGAGGGCTCGTCTGCCGGGGACCGTTACTACGACGAGGGCTTGGCTGCCGGGGACCATTACTACGACGAGGTCTCGGCTGCCGGGGAAAAAATTGTCGACGAGGGCTCGGCTGCCGGGGACCATTACTACGACGAGGGCTCGGCTGCCGGGGACCGTTACTACGACGAGGGCTCGGCTGCCGGGGACCATTACTACAACGAGGGCTCGTCTGCCGGGGACCATTACTACGACGAGGGCTCGTCTGCCGGGGACCGTTACTACGACGAGGGCTCGGCTGCCGGGGACCATTACTACGACGAGGGCTCGGCTGCCGGGGACCGTTACTACAACGAGGGCTCGGCTGCCGGGGACCGTTACTACGACGAGGGCTCGGCTGCCGGGGACCATTACTACGACGAGGGCTCGGCTGCCGGGGACCGTTACTACGACGAGGGCTCGGCTGCCGGGGACCATTACTACGACGAGGGCTCGGCTGCCGGGGACCGTTACTACGACGAGGGCTCGGCTGCCGGGGATCATTACTACGACGAAGGCTCGGCTGCCGGGGAAACAATTGTCGACGAGGGCTCGGCTGCCGGGGACCATTACTACGACGAGGGCTTGGCTGACGGGGACCATTACTACGACGAGGGCTCGGCTGCCGGGGACCGTTACTACGATGAGGGCTCGGCTGCCGGGGACCATTACTACGACGAGGGCTCGGCTGCCGGGGACCATTACTACGACGAGGGCTCGTCTTCCGGGGACCGTTACTACGACGAGGGCTCGGCTGCCGGGGACCATTACTACGACGAGGGCTCGGCTACCGGGGAAACAATTGTCGACGAGGGCTCGGCTGCCGGGGACCATTACTACGACGAGGGCTCGGCTGCCGGGGACCATTACTACGACGAGGGCTCGGCTGCCGGGGACCCTTACTACGACGAGGGCTCGTCTGCCGGGGACCGTTACTACGACGAGGGCTTTGCTACCAGGGACCATTACTAAGACGAGGGCTCGTCTGCCGGGGACCGTTACTACGACGAGGGCTCGGCTGCCTGGGACCGTTACTACGACGAGGGCTCGGCTGCCGGGGACCATTACTACAACGAGGGCTCGGCTGCCTGGGACCGTTACTACGACGAGGGCTCGGCTGCCGGGGACCATTACTACAACGAGGTCTCGGCTGCCGGGGACCATTACTACGACGAGGGCTCGGCTGCCGGGGAAACAATTGTCGACGAGGGCTCGGCTGCCGGGGACCATTACTACGACGAGGGCTCGGCTGCCGGGGACCGTTACTACGACGAGGGCTCGGCTGCCTGGGACCGTTACTACGACGAGGGCTCGGCTGCCGGGGACCATTACTACAAAGAGGGCTCGGCTGCCGGGGACCATTACTACGACGAGGGCTCGGCTGCCGGGGAAACAATTGTCGACGAGGGCTCGGCTGCCGGGGACCATTACTACGACGAGGGCTCGGCTGCCGGGGAAAAAATTGTCGACGAGGGCTCGGCTGCCGGGGACCATTACTACGACGAGGGCTCGGCTGCCAGGGACCGTTACTACGACGAGGGCTCGGCTGCCGGGGACCATTACTACGACGAGGGCTCGGCTGCCGAGGACCGTTACTACGACGAGGGCTCGGCTGCCGGGGACCTTTACTACGACGAGGGCTCGGCTGCCGGGGACCGTTACTACGACGAGGGTTTGGCTGCCGGGGACCATTACTACGACGAGGGCTCGGCTGCCGGGGACCGTTACTACGACGAGGGCTCGGCTGCCGGGGACCGTTACTACGACGAGGGCTCGGCTGCCGGGGACCATTACTACGACGAGGGCTCGGCTGCCGGGGACCATTACTACGACGAGGGCTCGTCTGCCGGGGAAACAATTGTCGACGAGGGCTCGGCTGCCGGGGACCATTACTACAACGAGGGCTCGGCTGGGGGGACCGTTACTACGACGAGGGCTCGTCTGCCGGGGACCGTTACTACGACGAGGGCTTGGATGCCGGGGACCATTACTACGACGAGGGCTCGGCTGCCGGGGACACAATTGTCGACGAGGGCTCGGCTGCCGGGGACCATTACTACGACGAGGGCTCGGCTGCCGGGGACCATTACTACGACGAGGGCTCGGCTGCCGGGGACCGTTACTACGACGAGGGCTCGGCTGCCGGGGACCGTTACTACAACGAGGGCTCGGCTGCCGGGGACCGTTATTACGACGAGGGCTCGGCTGCAGGGGACCGTTATTACGACGAGGGCTCAGCTGCCGGGGACCATTACTACGACGAGGGCTCGGCTGCCGGGGAAAAAATTGTCGACGAGGGCTCGACTGCCGGGGACCATTACTACAACGAGGGCTCGGCTGCCGGGGAAAAAATTGTCGACGAGGGCTCGACTGCCGGGGACCGTTACTACGACGAGGGCTCGGCTGCCGGGGACCATTACTACGACGAGGGCTCGTCTGCCGGGGACCATTACTACGACGAGGGCTCGGCTGCAGGGGAAACAATTGTTGACGAGGGCTCGGCTGCCGGGGACCATTACTACGACGAGGGCTCGGCTGCCGGGGAAACAATTGTCGACGAGGGCTCGGCTGCCGGGGACCATTACTACGACGAGGGCTCGGCTGCCGGGGACCATTACTACGACGAGGGCTCGGCTGCCGGGGACCGTTACTACGACGAGGGCTCGGCTGCCGGGGACCGTTACTACGACGAGGGCTCGTCAGCCGGGGACCGTTACTACGACGAGGGCTCGGCTGCCGGGGACCATTACTACGACGAGGGCTCGGCTGCCGGGGAAAAAATTGTCGACGAGGGCTCAGCTGCCGGGGACCATTACTACGACGAGGGCTCGGCTGCCAGGGACCGTTACTACGACGAGGGCTCGGCTGCCGGGGACCATTACTACGACGAGGGCTCGGCTGCCGGGGACCGTTACTACGACGAGGGCTCGGCTGCCGGGGAAACAATTGTCGACAAGGGCTCGGCTGCCGGGGATCATTACTACGACGAGGGCTCGGCTGCCGGGGACCATTACTACGACGAGGGCTCGGCTGCCGGGGACCGTTACTACGACGAGGGCTCAGCTGCCGGGGACCGTTACTACGACGAGGGCTCGGCTGCCGTGGAAACAATTGTCAACGAGGGCTCGGCTGCCCGGGACCATTACTATGACGAGGGCTCGGCTGCCGGGGACCGTTACTACGACGAGGGCTCGTCTGCCGGGGACCGTTACTACGACGAGGGCTCGGATGCCGGGGACCATTACTACGACGAGGGCTCGGCTGCCGGGGACACAATTGTCGACGAGGGCTCGGCTGCCGGGGACCATTACTACGACGAGGGCTCGGCTGCCGGGGAAACAATTGTCGACGAGGGCTCGGCTGCCGGGGACCATTACTACGACGAGGGCTCGGCTGCCGGGGACCATTACTACGACGAGGGCTCGGCTGCCGGGGACCGTTACTACGACGAGGGCTCGGCTGCCGGGGACCGTTACTACGACGAGGGCTCGGCTGCCGAGGACCGTTACTACGACGAGGGCTCGGCTGCCGGGGACCGTTACTACGACGAGGGCTTGGCTGCCGGGGACCGTTACTACGACGAGGGTTTGGCTGCCGGGGACCATTACTACGACGAGGGCTCGGCTGCCGGGGACCGTTACTACGACGAGGGCTCGGCTGCCGGGGACCGTTACTACGACGAGGGCTCGGCTGCCGGGGACCATTACTACGACGAGGGCTCGGCTGCCGGGGACCATTACTACGACGAGGGCTCGTCTGCCGGGGAAACAATTGTCGACGAGGGCTCGGCTGCCGGGGACCATTACTACAACGAGGGCTCGGCTGCCGGGGAAAAAATTGTCGACGAGGGCTCGACTGCCGGGGACCATTACTACGACGAGGACTCGGCTGCCGGGGACCATTACTACGACGAGGGCTCGTCTGCCGGGGACCATTACTACGACGAGGGCTCGGCTGCAGGGGAAACAATTGTTGACGAGGGCTCGGCTGCCGGGGACCATTACTACGACGAGGGCTCGGCTGCCGGGGAAACAATTGTCGACGAGGGCTCGGCTGCCGGGGACCATTACTACGACGAGGGCTCGGCTGCCGGGGACCGTTACTACGACGAGGGCTCGGCTGCCGGGGACCGTTACTACGACGAGGGCTCGGCTGCCGGGGACCATTACTACGACGAGGGCTCGTCAGCCGGGGACCGTTACTACGACGAGGGCTCGGCTGCCGGGTTCCATTACTACGACGAGGGCTCGGCTGCCGGGGAAAAAATTGTCGACGAGGGCTCGGCTGCCGGGGACCATTACTACGACGAGGGCTCGGCTGCCAGGGACCGTTACTACGACGAGGGCTCGGCTGCCGGGGACCATTACTACGACGAGGGCTCGGCTGCCGGGGACCGTTACTACGACGAGGGCTCGGCTGCCGGGGAAACAATTGTCGACAAGGGCTCGGCTGCCGGGGATCATTACTACGACGAGGGCTCGGCTGCCGGGGACCGTTACTACGACGAGGGCTCGGCTGCTGGGGACTGTTACTACGATGAGGGCTCGGCTGCCGGGGACCGTTATTACCACGAGGGCTCGGCTGCCGGGGACCATTACTATGACGAGGGCTCGGCTGCCGGGGAAAAAATTGTCGACGAGGGCTCGACTGCCGGGGACCATTACTACGACGAGGGCTCGGCTGCCGGGGACCATTACTACGACGAGGGCTTTGCTACCAGGGACCATTACTACGACGAGGGCTCCGCTGCCGGGGACCGTTACTACGACGAGGGCTCGGCTGCCGGGGACCGTTACTACGACGAGGGCTCGGCTGCCGGGGACCATTACTACGACGAGGGCTCGTCAGCCGGGGACCGTTACTACGACGAGGGCTCGGCTGCCGGGGACCATTACTACGACGAGGGCTCGGCTGCCGGGGAAAAAATTGTCGACGAGGGCTCGGCTGCCGGGGACCATTACTACGACGAGGGCTCGGCTGCCAGGGACCGTTACTACGACGAGGGCTCGGCTGCCGGGGACCATTACTACGACGAGGGCTCGGCTGCCGGGGACCGTTACTACGACGAGGGCTCGGCTGCCGGGGAAACAATTGTCGACAAGGGCTCGGCTGCCGGGGATCATTACTACGACGAGGGCTCGGCTGCCGGGGACCATTACTACGACGAGGGCTCGGCTGCCGGGGACCGTTACCACGACGAGGGCTCGGCTGCCGGGGACCGTTACTACGACGAGGGCTCGGCTGCCGTGGAAACAATTGTCGACGAGGGCTCGGCTGCCGGGGACCATTACTATGACGAGGGCTCGGCTGCCGGGGAAAAAATTGTCGACGAGGGCTCGGCTGCCGGGGACCATTACTACGACGAGGGCTCGGCTGCCGGGGACCGTTACTACGACGAGGGCTCGGCTGCCGGGGACCGTTACTACGACGAGGGCTCAGCTGCCGGTGACCGCTATTACGACGAGGGCTCGGCTGCCGGGGACCATTACTACGACGAGGGCTCGGCTGCCGGGGACCGTTACTTCGACGAGGGCTCGGCTGCCGGGGACCATTACTACGACGAGGGCTCGGCTGCCGGAGAAACAATTGTCGACGAGGGCTCGGCTGCCGGGGACCATTACTACGACGAGGGCTCGGCTACCAGGGACCATTACTACGACGAGGGCTCGGCTGCCAGGGACCGTTACTACGACGAGGGCTCGGCTGCCGGGGACCGTTACTACGACGAGGGCTCGGCTGCCGGGGACCATTACTACGACGAGGGCTCGGCTGCCGGGGAAACAATTGTCGACGAGGGCTCGGCTGCCGGGGACCATTACTACGACGAGGGCTCGGCTGCCGGGGACCATTACTACGACGAGGGCTCGGCTGCCGGGGACCGTTACTACGACGAGGGCTCGGCTGCCGGGGACCGTTACTACGATGAGGGCTCGGCTGCCGGGGACCGTTATTACCACGAGGGCTCGGCTGCCGGGGACCATTACTACGACGAGGGCTCGGCTGCCGGGGAAAAAATTGTCGACGAGGGCTCGACTGCCGGGGACCATTACTACGACGAGGGTTCGGCTGCCGGGGACCATTACTACGAGGAGGGCTTTGCTACCAGGGACCATTACTACGACGAGGGCTCGGCTGCCGGGGACCATTACTACGACGAGGGCTTGGCTGCCATGGAAACAATTGTCGACGAGGGCTCGGCTGCTGGGGACCATTACTATGACGAGGGCTCGGCTGCCGGGGACCGTTACTACGACGAGGGCTCGGCTGCCGGGGACCATTACTACGACGAGGGCTCGGCTGCCGGGGAAACAATTTTCGACGAGGGCTCGGCTGCGGGGACCATTACTACGACGAGGGCTCGGCTGCCGGGGACCATTACTACGACGAGGGCTCGGCTGCCGGGGACCGTTACTACGATGAGGGCTCGGCTGCCGGGGACCATTACTACGACGAGGGCTCGGCTGCCGGGGACCATTACTACGACGAGGGCTCGGCTGCCGGGGACCGTTACTACGACGAGGGCTCGGCTGCCGGGGACCATTACTACGACGAGGGCTCGGCTGCCGGGGAAACAATTGTCGACGAGGGCTCGGCTGCCGGGGACCATTACTACGACGAGGGCTCGGCTGCCGGGGACCATTACTACGACGAGGGCTCGGCTGCCGGGGACCGTTACTACGACGAGGGCTCGGCTGCCGGGGACCGTTACTACGACGAGGGCTCGTCAGCCGGGGACCGTTACTACGATGAGGGCTCGACTGCCGGGGACCATTACTACGACGAGGGCTCGGCTGCCGGGGACCATTACTACGACGAGGGCTTTGCTACCAGGGACCATTACTACGACGAGGGCTCGGCTGCCGGGGACCGTTACTACGACGAGGGCTCGGCTGCCTGGGACCATTACTACGACGAGGGCTCGGCTGCCGGGTAAACAATTGTCGACGAGGGCTCGACTGCCGGGGACCATTACTACGACGAGGGCTCGGCTGCCGGGGAAACAATTGTCGACGAGGGCTCGGCTGCCGGGGACCATTACTACGACGAGGGCTCGGCTGCCGGGGAAAAAATTGTCGACGAGGGCTCGGCTGCCGGGGACCATTACTATGACGAGGGCTCGGCTGCCGGGGACCATTACTACGACGAGGGCTTGGCTGCCGGGGACCGTTACTACGACGAGGGCTCGGCTGCCGTGGAAACAATTGTCGACGAGGGTTCGGCTGCTGGGGACCATTACTATGACGAGGGCTCGGCTGCCGGGGACCATTACTACGACGAGGGCTCGGCTGCCGGGGACCGTTACTACGACGAGGGCTCGGCTGCCGGGGACCGTTACTACGACGAGGGCTCGGCTGCCTGGGACCATTACTACGACGAGGGCTCGGCTGCCGGGTAAACAATTGTCGACGAGGGCTCGACTGCCGGGGACCATTACTACGACGAGGGCTCGGCTGCCGGGGACCGTTACTACGACGAGGGCTCGGCTGCCGGGGACCATTACTACGACGAGGGCTCGTCTGCCGGGGACCGTTACTACGACGAGGGCTCGGCTGCCGGGGACCATTACTACGACGAGGGCTCGGCTGCCGGGGACCGTTACTACGACGAGGGCTCGTCTGCCGGGGACCATTACTACGACGAGGGCTCGGCTACCGGGGACCATTACTACGACGAGGGCTCGGCTGCTGGGGACACAATTGTCGACGAGGGCTCGGCTGCCGGGGACCATTACTACGACGAGGGCTCAGCTGCCGGGGACCATTACTACGACGAGGGCTCGGCTGCCGGGGACCGTTACTACGACGAGGGCTCGGCTGCCGGGGACCGTTACTACAATGAGGGCTCGGCTGCCGGGGACCGTTATTACGACGAGGGCTCGGCTGCCGGGGACCATTACTACGACGAGGGCTCGGCTGCCGGGGAAAAAATTGTCAACGAGGGCTCGACTGCCGGGGACCATTACTACAACGAGGGCTCGGCTGCCGGGGAAAAAATTGTCGACGAGGGCTCGACTGCCGGGGACCATTACTACGACGAGGGCTCGGCTGCCGGGGACCATTACTACGACGAGGGCTCGGCTGCCGGGGAAACAATTGTCGACGAGGGCTCGGCTGCCGGGGACCATTACTACGACGAGGGCTCGGCTGCCAGGGACCGTTACTACGACGAGGGCTCGGCTGCCGGGGACCATTACTACGACGAGGGCTCGGCTGCCGGGGACCGTTACTACGACGAGGGCTCGGCTGCCGGGGAAACAATTGTCGACGAGGGCTCGGCTGCCGGGGATCATTACTACGACGAGGGCTCGGCTGCCGGGGACCATTACTACGACGAGGGCTCGGCTGCCGGGGACCGTTACTACGACGAGGGCTCCGCTGCCGGGGACCGTTACTACGACGTGGGCTCGGCTGCCGGGGACCATTACTACGACGAGGGCTCGGCTGCCGGGGGACCATTACTACGACGAGGGCTCGTCTGCCGGGGACCGTTACTACGACGAGGGCTCGGCTGCCGGGGACCATTACTACGACGAGGGCTCGGCTGCCGGGGAAACAATGTCGACGAGGGCTCAGCTGCCGGGGACCATTACTACGACGAGGGCCTCGGCTACCAGGGACCATTACTACGACGAGGGCTCGGCTGCCGGGGACCGTTACTACGACGAGGGCTCGGCTGCCGGGGACCATTACTACGACGAGGGCTCGGCTGCCGGTACCATTACTACGACGAGGTCTCGGCTGCCGGGGACCGTTACTACGACGAGGGCTCGGCTGCCGGGGACCATTACTACGACGAGGGCTCGGCTGCCGGGGAAACAATTGTCAACGAGGGGCTCGGCTGCCGGGGACCATTACTACGACGAGGGCTCGGCTGCCGGGGACCGTTACTACGCGACGAGGGCTCGGCTGCCGGGGACCGTTACTACGACGAGGGCTCGGCTGCCGGGGACCGTTACTACGACGAGGGCTCGGCTGCCGGGGACCATTACTACGACGAGGGCTCGGCTGCCGGGGAAACAATTGTCGACGAGGGCTCGGCTGCCGGGGACCATTACTACGACGAGGGCTCGGCTGCCGGGGAAAAAATTGTCGACGAGGGCTCGGCTGCCGGGGACCATTACTACGACGAGGGCTCGGCTGCCGGGGACCATTACTACGACGAGGGCTTTGCTACCAGGGACCATTACTACGACGAGGGGCTCGGCTGCCGGGGACCGTTACTACGACGAGGGCTCGGCTGCCTGGGACCATTACTACGACGAGGGCTCGGCTGCCGGGTAAAACAATTGTCGACGAGGGCTCGACTGCCGGGGACCATTACTACGACGAGGGCTCGGCTGCCGGGGAAACAATTGTCGACGAGGGCTCGGCTGCCGGGGACCATTACTACGACGAGGGCTCGGCTGCCTGGGGAAAAAATTGTCGACGAGGGCTCGGCTGCCGGGGACCATTACTATGACGAGGGCTCGGCTGCCGGGGACCATTACTACGACGAGGGCTTGGCTGCCGGGGACCGTTACTACGACGAGGGCTCGGCTGCCGTGGGAAACAATTGGTCGACGAGGTGGTTCGGCTGCTGGGGACCATTACTATGACGAGGGCTCGGCTGCCGGGGACCATTACTACGACGAGGGGCTCGGCTGCCGGGGACCGTTACTACGACGAGGGCTCGGCTGCCGGGGACCGTTACTACGACGAGGGCTCGGCTGCCTGGGACCATTACTACGACGAGGGCTCGGCTGCCGGGTAAACAATTGTCGACGAGGGCTCGACTGCCGGGGACCATTACTACGACGAGGGCTCGGCTGCCGGGGACCGTTACTACGACGAGGGCTCGGCTGCCGGGGACCATTACTACGACGAGGGCTCGTCTGCCGGGGACCGTTACTACGACGAGGGCTCGGCTGCCGGGGACCATTACTACGACGAGGGCTCGGCTGCCGGGGACCGTCTACTACGACGAGGGCTCGTCTGCCGGGGACCATTACTACGACGAGGGCTCGGCTACCGGGGACCATTACTACGACGAGGGCTCGGCTGCTGGGGACACAATTGTCGACGAGGGCTCGGCTGCCGGGGACCATTACTACGACGAGGGCTCAGCTGCCGGGGACCATTACTACGACGAGGGCTCGGCTGCCGGGGACCGTTACTACGACGAGGGCTCGGCTGCCGGGGACCGTTACTACAATGAGGGCTCGGCTGCCGGGGGACCGTTATTTACGACGAGGGCTCGGCTGCCGGGGACCATTACTACGACGAGGGCTCGGCTGCCGGGGAAAAAATTGTCAATTGTCAACGAGGGCTCGGCTGCCGGGGACCATTACTACGACGAGGGCTCGGCTGCCAGGGACCGTTACTACGACGAGGGCTCGGCTGCCGTGGACCGTTACTACGACGAGGGCTCGGCTGCCGGGGACCGTTACTACGACGAGGGCTCGGCTGCCGGGGACCATTACTACGACGAGGGCTCGGCTGCCGGGGAAACAATTGTCGACGAGGGCTCGGCTGCCGGGGACCATTACTACGACGAGGGCTCGGCTGCCGGGGAAAAAATTGTCGACGAGGGCTCGGCTGCCGGGGACCATTACTACGACGAGGGCTCGGCTGCCAGGGACCGTTACTACGATGAGGGCTCGGCTGCCGGGGACCATTACTACGACGAGGGCTCGGCTGCCGGGGACCGTTACTACGACGAGGGCTCGGCTGCCGGGGAAAAAATTGTCGACGAGGGCTCGACTGCCGGGGACCATTACTACAACGAGGGCTCGGCTGCCGGGGAAAAAATTGTCGACGAGGGCTCGACTGCCGGGGACCATTACTACGACGAGGGCTCGGCTGCCGGGGACCATTACTACGACGAGGGCTCGTCTGCCGGGGACCATTACTACGACGAGGGCTCGGCTGCAGGGGAAACAATTGTTGACGAGGGCCTCGGCTGCCGGGGACCATTACTACGACGAGGGCTCGGCTGCCGGGGACCGTTACTACGATGAGGGCTCGGCTGCCTGGGACCATTACTACGACGAGGGCTCGGCTGCCGGGTAAACAATTGTCGACGAGGGCTCGACTGCCGGGGACCATTACTACGACGAGGGCTCGGCTGCCGGGGACCGTTACTACGACGAGGGCTCGGCTGCCGGGGACCGTTACTACGACGAGGGCTCGGCTGCCGGGGACCATTACTACGACGAGGGCTCGGCTGCCGGGGACACAATTGTCGACGAGGGCTCGACTGCCGGGGACCATTACTACGACGAGGGCTCGGCTGCCGGGGACCGTTACTACGACGAGGGCTCGGCTGCCGGGGACCGTTACTACGACGAGGGCTCGGCTGCCGGGGACCATTACTACGACGAGGGCTCGGCTGCCGGGGACACAATTGTCGACGAGGGCTCGACTGCCGGGGGACCATTACTACGACGAGGGCTCGTCTGCCGGGGACCGTTACTACGACGAGGGCTCGGCTGCCGGGGACCATTACTACGACGAGGGCTCGGCTGCCGGGGACCATTACTACGACGAGGGCTCGTCTGCCGGGGACCGTTACTACGACGAGGGCTCGGCTGCCGGGGACCATTACTACGACGAGGGCTCGGCTGCCGGGGACACAATTGTCGACGAGGGCTCGTCTGCCGGGGACCATTACTACGACGAGGGCTCAGCTGCCGGGGACCATTACTACGACGAGGGCTCGGCTGCCGGGGACCGTTACTACGACGAGGGCTCGGCTGCCGGGGACCGTTACTACGACGAGGGCTCGGCTGCCGGGGACCGTTATTACCACGAGGGCTCGGCTGCCGGGGACCATTACTACGACGAGGGCTCGGCTGCCGGGGAAAAAATTGTCGACGAGGGCTCGGCTGCCGGGGACCATTACTACAACGAGGGCTCGGCTGCCGGGGAAAAAAATGTCGACGAGGGCTCGACTGCCGGGGACCATTACTACGACGAGGGCTCGGCTGCCGGGGACCATTACTACGACGAGGGCTCGTCTGCCGGGGACCATTACTACGACGAGGGCTCGGCTGCCGGGGGAAACAATTGTCGACGAGGGCTCGGCTGCCGGGGACCATTACTACGACGAGGGCTCGGCTGCCAGGGACCGTTACTACGACGAGGGGCTCGGCTGCCGGGGACCATTACTACGACGAGGGCTCGGCTGCCGGGGACCGTTACTACGACGAGGGGCTCGGCTGCCGGGGAAACAATTGTCGACGAGGGCTCGGCTGCCGGGGATCATTACTACGACGAGGGCTCGGCTGCCGGGGACCATTACTACGACGAGGGCTCGGCTGCCGGGGACCGTTACTACGACGAGGGCTCGGCTGCCGGGGACCGTTACTACGACGTGGGCTCGGCTGCCGGGGACCGTTATTACGACGAGGGCTCGGCTGCCGGGGGACCATTACTACGACGAGGGCTCGTCTGCCGGGGACCGTTACTACGACGAGGGCTCGGCTGCCGGGGACCATTACTACGACGAGGGCTCGGCTGCCGGGGGAAACAATTGTCGACGAGGGCTCAGCTGCCGGGGACCATTACTACGACGAGTGCTCGGCTACCAGGGACCATTACTACGACGAGGGCTCGGCTGCCGGGGACCGTTACTACGACGAGGGCTCGGCTGCCGGGGACCATTACTACGACGAGGGCTCGGCTGCCGGGGGACCATTACTACGACGAGGGCTCGGCTGCCGGGGACCGTTACTACGACGAGGGCTCGGCTGCCGGGGACCATTACTACGACGGAGGGGCTCGGCTGCCGGGGAAACAATTGTCAACGAGGGCTCGGCTGCCGGGGACCATTACTACGACGAGGGCTCGGCTGCCGGGGACCGTTACTACGACGAGGGCTCGGCTGCCGGGGACCGTTACTACGACGAGGGCTCGGCTGCCGGGGACCATTACTACGACGAGGGTCTCAGCTGCGGGGGGAAACAATTGTCGACGAGGGCTCGGCTGCCGGGGACCATTACTACGACGAGGGCTCGGCTGCCGGGGAAAAAATTGTCGACGAGGGCTCGGCTGCCGGGGACCATTACTACGACGAGGGCTCGGCTGCCAGGGACCGTTACTACGACGAGGGCTCGGCTGCCGGGGACCATTACTACGACGAGGGCTCGGCTGCCGGGGGACCGTTACTACGACGAGGGCTCGGCTGCCGGGGACCGTTACTACGACGAGGGCTCGGCTGCTGGGGACCGTTATTACGACGAGGGCTCGTCTGCCGGGGACCGTTACTACGACGAGGGCTCGGATGCCGGGGACCATTACTACGACGAGGGCTCGGCTGCCGGGGAAACAATTGTCGACGAGGGCTCGGCTGCCGGGGGACCATTACTACAACGAGGGCTCGGCTGCCGGGGACCATTACTACGACGAGGGCTTGGCTGCCGGCGACCGTTACTACGACGAGGGCTCGGCTGCCGGGGACCGTTACTACGACGAGGGCTCGGCTGCCGGGGACCATTACTACGACGAGGGCTCGGCTGCCGGGTAAACAATTGTCGACGAGGGCTCGGCTGCCGGGGACCATTACTACGACGAGGGCTCGGCTGCCGGGGACCATTACTACGACGAGGGCTCGGATGCCGGGGACCGTTACTACGACGAGGGCTCGGCTGCCGGGGACCGTTACTACAACGAGGGCTCGGCTGCCGGGGACCGTTATTACGACGAGGGCTCGGCTGCCGGGGACCATTACTACGACGAGGGCTCGGCTGCCGGTGAAAAAATTGTCGACGAGGGCTCGACTGCCGGGGACCATTACTACAACGAGGGCTCGGCTGCCGGGGAAAAAATTGTCGACGAGGGCTCGACTGCCGGGGACCATTACTACGACGAGGGCTTGTCTGCCGGGGACCGTTACTACGACGAGGGCTCGGCTGCCGGGGGAAACAATTGTTGACGAGGGCTCGGCTGCCGGGGACCATTACTACGACGAGGGCTCGGCTGCCGGGGAAACAATTGTCGACGAGGGCTCGGCTGCCGGGGACCATTACTACGACGAGGGCTCGGCTGCCGGGGGACCATTACTACGACGAGGGCTCGGCTGCCGGGGACCGTTACTACGACGAGGGCTCGGCTGCCGGGGACCGTTATTACGACGAGGGCTCGGCTGCCGGGGACCATTACTACGACGAGGGCTCGGCTGCCGGGGACCGTTACTACGACGAGGGCTCGGCTGCCGGGGACCATTACTACGACGAGGGCTCGGCTGCCGGGTAAACAATTGTCGACGAGGGCTCGGCTGCCGGGGACCATTACTACGACGAGGGCTCGGCTGCCGGGGACCATTACTACGACGAGGGCTCGGCTGCCGGGGACCGTTACTACGATGAGGGCTCGGCTGCCGGGACCGTTATTACGACGAGGGCTCGGCTGCCGGGGATCATTACTACGACGAGGGCTCGGCTGCCGGGGACCATTACTACGACGAGGGCTCGTCTGCCGGGGACCGTTACTACGACGAGGGCTTGGCTGCCGGGGACCATTACTACGACGAGGGCTCGGCTGCCGGGGACCGTTACTACGACGAGGGCTCGGCTGCCGGGGACCATTACTACGACGAGGGCTCGGCTGCCGGGGACCATTACTACGACGAGGGCTCGTCTGCCGGGGACCGTTACTACGACGAGGGCTCGGCTGCTGGGGACCATTACTACGACGAGGGCTCGGCTGCCGGGGACCGTTACTACGACGAGGGCTCGTCTGCCGGGGACCGTTACTACGACGAGGGCTCGGCTGCCGGGGACCATTACTACGACGAGGGCTCGGCTGCCGGGGATACAATTGTCGACGAGGGCTCGGCTGCCGGGGACCATTACTACGACGAGGGCTCGGCTGCCGGGGACCATTACTACAACGAGGGCTCGGCTGCCGGGGACCGTTACTACGACGAGGGCTCGGCTGCCGGGGACCGTTACTACGACGAGGGCTCGGCTGCCGGGGACCGTTATTACTACGAGGGCTCGGCTGCCGGGGACCATTACTACGACGAGGGCTCGGCTGCCGGGGAAAAAATTGTCGACGAGGGCTCGACTGCCGGGGACCATTACTACAACGAGGGCTCGGCTGCCGGGGAAAAAATTGTCGACGAGGGCTCGACTGCCGGGGACCATTACTACGACGAGGGCTCGGCTGCCGGGGACCATTACTACGACGAGGGCTCGTCTGCCGGGGACCGTTACTACGACGAGGGCTCGGCTGCCGGGGAAACAATTGTTGACGAGGGCTCGGCTGCCGGGGACCATTACTACGACGAGGGCTCGGCTGCCGGGGAAACAATTGTCGACGAGGGCTCGGCTGCCGGGGCCAATACTACGACGAGGGCTCGGCTGCCGGGGACCATTACTACGACGAGGGCTCGGCTGCCGGGGACCGTTACTACGACGAGGGCTCGGCTGCCGGGGACCGTTACTACGACGAGGGCTCGGCTGCCGGGGACCGTTATTACGACGAGGGCTCGGCTGCCGGGGACCATTACTACGACGAGGGCTCGGCTGCCGGGGACCGTTACTACGACGAGGGCTCGGCTGCCGGGGACCGTTACTACGACGAGGGCTCGGCTGCCGGGGACCATTACTACGACGAGGGCTCGTCTGCCGGGGACCGTTACTACGACGAGGGCTCGGCTGCCGGGGACCATTACTACGACGAGGGCTCGGCTGCCGTGGAAACAATTGTCGACGAGGGCTCGGCTGCCGGGGACCATTACTATGACGAGGGCTCGGCTGCCGGGGACCATTACTACGACGAGGGCTTGGCTGCCGGGGACCGTTACTACGACGAGGGCTCGGCTGCCGGGGACCGTTACTACGACGAGGGCTCGGCTGCCGGGGACCATTACTACGACGAGGGCTCGGCTGCCGGGTAAACAATTGTCGACGAGGGCTCGACTGCCGGGGACCATTACTACGACGAGGGCTCGGCTGCCGGGGAAAAAAATTGTCGACGAGGATTCGGCTGCCGGGGACCATTACTACGACGAGGGCTCCGCTGCCAGGGACCGTTACTACGACGAGGGCTCGGCTGCCGGGGACCATTACTACGACGAGGGCTCGGCTGCCGGGGACCTTTACTACGACGAGGGCTCGGCTGCCGGGGAAACAATTGTCGACGAGGGCTCGGCTGCCGGGGACCATTACTACGACGAGGGCTCGGCTGCCGGGGACCATTACTACGACGAGGGCTCGGCTGCCGGGGACCGTTACTACGACGAGGGCTCGGCTGCCGGGGACCGTTACTACGACGAGGGCTCGGCTGCCGGGGACCGTTATTACGACGAGGGCTCGGCTGCCGGGGACCATTACTACGACGAGGGCTCCTCTGCCGGGGACCGTTACTACGACGAGGGCTCGGCTACCAGGGACCATTACTACGACGAGGTCTCGGCTGCCAGGGACCGTTACTACGACGAGGGCTCGGCTGCCGGGGACCGTTACTACGACGAGGGCTCGGCTGCCGGGAACCATTACTACGACAAGGACTCGGCTGCCGGGGACCGTTACTACGACGAGGGCTCGGCTGCCGGGGACCGTTACTACGACGAGGGCTCGGCTGCCGGGGACCGTTACTACAACGAGGGCTCGGCTGCCGGGGACCGTTATTACGACGAGGGCTCGGCTGCCGGGGACCATTACTACGACGAGGGCTCGGCTGCCGGTGAAAAAATTGTCGACGAGGGCTCGACTGCCGGGGACCATTACTACAACGAGGGCTCGGCTGCCGGGGAAAAAAATTGTCGACGAGGGCTCGACTGCCGGGGACCATTACTACGACGAGGGCTTGTCTGCCGGGGACCATTACTACGACGAGGGCTCGGCTGCCGGGGAAACAATTGTTGACGAGGGCTCGGCTGCCGGGGACCATTACTACGACGAGGGCTCGGCTGCCGGGGAAACAATTGTCGACGAGGGCTCGGCTGCCGGGGACCATTACTACGACGAGGGCTCGGCTGCCGGGGACCATTACTACGACGAGGGCTCGGCTGCCGGGGACCGTTACTACGACGAGGGCTCGGCTGCCGGGGACCGTTATTACGACGAGGGCTCGGCTGCCGGGGACCATTACTACGACGAGGGCTCGGCTGCCGGGGACCGTTACTACGACGAGGGCTCGGCTGCCGGGGACCATTACTACGACGAGGGCTCGGCTGCCGGGTAAACAATTGTCGACGAGGGCTCGGCTGCCGGGGACCATTACTACGACGAGGGCTCGGCTGCCGGGGACCATTACTACGACGAGGGCTCGGCTGCCGGGGACCGTTACTACGACGAGGGCTCGGCTGCCGGGGACCGTTATTACGACGAGGGCTCGGCTGCCGGGGATCATTACTACGACGAGGGCTCGGCTGCCGGGGACCATTACTACGACGAGGGCTCGGCTGCCGGGGACCATTACTACGACGAGGGCTCGGCTGCCGGGGACCGTTACTACGACGAGGGCTCGGCTGCCGGGGACCATTACTACGACGAGGGCTCGGCTGCCGGGGACCATTACTACGACGAGGGCTCGTCTGCCGGGGACCGTTACTACGACGAGGGCTCGGCTGCTGGGGACCATTACTACGACGAGGGCTCGGCTGCCGGGGACCGTTACTACGACGAGGGCTCGTCTGCCGGGGACCGTTACTACGACGAGGGCTCGGCTGCCGGGGACCATTACTACGACGAGGGCTCGGCTGCCGGGGATACAATTGTCGACGAGGGCTCGGCTGCCGGGGACCATTACTACGACGAGGGCTCGGCTGCCGGGGACCGTTACTACGACGAGGGCTCGGCTGCCGGGGACCGTTACTACGACGAGGGCTCGGCTGCCGGGGACCGTTATTACTACGAGGGCTCGGCTGCCGGGGACCATTACTACGACGAGGGCTCGGCTGCCGGGGAAAAAATTGTCGACGAGGGCTCGACTGCCGGGGACCATTACTACGACGAGGGCTCGGCTGCCGGGGACCATTACTACGACAAGGACTCGGCTGCCGGGGACCGTTACTACGACGAGGTCTCGGCTGCCGGGGACCGTTATTACGACGAGGGCTCGACTGCCGGGGACCATTACTACAACGAGGGCTCGGCTGCCGAGGAAAAAATTGTCGACGAGGGCTCGACTGCCGGGGACCATTACTACGACGAGGGCTCGTCTGCCGGGGACCGTTACTACGACGAGGGCTCGGCTGCCGGGGAAACAATTGTTGACGAGGGCTCGGCTGCCGGGGACCATTACTACGACGAGGGCTCGGCTGCCGGGGAAACAATTGTCGACGAGGGCTCGGCTGCCGGGGACCATTACTACGACGAGGGCTCGGCTGCCGGGGACCGTTACTACGACGAGGGCTCGGCTGCCTGGGACCGTTACTACGACGAGGGCTCGGCTGCCGGGGACCATTACTACAAAGAGGGCTCGGCTGCCGGGGACCATTACTACGACGAGGGCTCGGCTGCCGGGGAAACAATTGTCGACGAGGGCTCGGCTGCCGGGGACCATTACTACGACGAGGGCTCGGCTGCCGGGGAAAAAATTGTCGACGAGGGCTCGGCTGCCGGGGACCATTACTACGACGAGGGCTCGGCTGCCAGGGACCGTTACTACGACGAGGGCTCGGCTGCCAGGGACCATTACTACGACGAGGGCTCGGCTGCCGAGGACCGTTACTACGACGAGGGCTCGGCTGCCGGGGACCTTTACTACGACGAGGGCTCGGCTGCCGGGGACCGTTACTACGACGAGGGTTTGGCTGCCGGGGACCATTACTACGACGAGGGCTCGGCTGCCGGGGACCGTTACTACGACGAGGGCTCGGCTGCCGGGGACCGTTACTACGACGAGGGCTCGGCTGCCGGGGACCATTACTACGACGAGGGCTCGGCTGCCGGGGACCATTACTACGACGAGGGCTCGTCTGCCGGGGAAACAATTGTCGACGAGGGCTCGGCTGCCGGGGACCATTACTACAACGAGGGCTCGGCTGGGGGGACCGTTACTACGACGAGGGCTCGTCTGCCGGGGACCGTTACTACGACGAGGGCTTGGATGCCGGGGACCATTACTACGACGAGGGCTCGGCTGCCGGGGACACAATTGTCGACGAGGGCTCGGCTGCCGGGGACCATTACTACGACGAGGGCTCGGCTGCCGGGGACCATTACTACGACGAGGGCTCGGCTGCCGGGGACCGTTACTACGACGAGGGCTCGGCTGCCGGGGACCGTTACTACAACGAGGGCTCGGCTGCCGGGGACCGTTATTACGACGAGGGCTCGGCTGCAGGGGACCGTTATTACGACGAGGGCTCGGCTGCCGGGGACCATTACTACGACGAGGGCTCGGCTGCCGGGGAAAAAATTGTCGACGAGGGCTCGACTGCCGGGGACCATTACTACAACGAGGGCTCGGCTGCCGGGGAAAAAATTGTCGACGAGGGCTCGACTGCCGGGGACCGTTACTACGACGAGGGCTCGGCTGCCGGGGACCATTACTACGACGAGGGCTCGTCTGCCGGGGACCATTACTACGACGAGGGCTCGGCTGCAGGGGAAACAATTGTTGACGAGGGCTCGGCTGCCGGGGACCATTACTATGACGAGGGCTCGGCTGCCGGGGAAAAAATTGTCGACGAGGGCTCGACTGCCGGGGACCGTTACTACGACGAGGGCTCCGCTGCCAGGGACCTTTACTACGACGAGGGCTCGGCTGCCAGGGACCTTTACTACGACGAGGGCTCGGCTGCCGGGGACCATTACTACGACGAGGGCTCGGCTGCCGGGGACCGTTACTACGACGAGGGCTCGGCTGCCGGGGGAAACAATTGTCGACGAGGGCTCGGCTGCCGGGGATCATTACTTCGACGAGGGCTCGGCTGCCGGGGACCATTACTACGACGAGGGCTCGGCTGCCGGGGACCGTTACTACGACGAGGGCTCGGCTGCCGGGGACCGTTACTACGACGAGGGCTCGTCTGCCGGGGACCGTTACTACGACGAGGGCTCGGCTGCCGGGGACCATTACTACGACGAGGGCTCGGCTGCCGGGGAAACAATTGTCGACGAGGGCTCGGCTGCCGGGGACCATTACTACGACGAGGGCTCGGCTACCAGGGACCATTACTACGACGAGGGCTCGGCTGCCAGGGACCGTTACTACGACGAGGGCTCGGCTGCCGGGGACCGTTACTACGACGAGGGCTCGGCTGCCGGGGACCATTACTACGACGAGGGCTCGGCTGCCGGGGACCGTTACTACGACGAGGGCTCGGCTGCCGGGCACCATTACTACGACGAGGGCTCGGCTGCCGGGGAAACAATTGTCGACGAGGGCTCGGCTGCCGGGGACCATTACTACGACGAGGGCTCGGCTGCCGGGGACCGTTACTACGACGAGGGCTCGGCTGCCGGGGACCGTTACTACGACGAGGGCTCGGCTGCCGGGGACCATTACTACGACGAGGGCTCGGCTGCCGGGGACCGTTACTACGACGAGGGCTCGGCTGCCGGGGACCATTACTACGACGAGGGCTCGGCTGCCGGGGAAACAATTGTCGACGAGGGCTCGGCTGCCGGGGACCATTACTACGACGAGGGCTCGGCTGCCGGGGACCGTTACTACGATGAGGGCTCGGCTGCCGGGGACCGTTATTACGACGAGGGCTCGGCTGCCGGGGATCATTACTACGACGAGGGCTCGGCTGCCGGGGACCATTACTACGACGAGGGCTCGTCTGCCGGGGATCGTTACTACGACGAGGGCTCGGCTGCCGGGGACCATTACTACGACGAGGGCTCGTCTGCCGGGGACCGTTACTACGACGAGGGCTCGGCTGCCGGGGACCATTACTACGACGAGGGCTCGGCTGCCGGGGAAACAATTGTCGACGAGGGCTCGGCTGCCGGGGCCAATACTACGACGAGGGCTCGGCTGCCGGGGACCATTACTACGACGAGGGCTCGGCTGCCGGGGACCGTTACTACGACGAGGGCTCGGCTGCCGGGGACCGTTACTACGACGAGGGCTCGGCTGCCGGGGACCGTTACTACGACGAGGGCTCGGCTGCCGGGGACCGTTACTACGACGAGGGCTCGGCTGCCGGGGACCGTTACTACGACGAGGGCTCGGCTGCCGGGGACCGTTACTACGACGAGGGCTCGGCTGCCGGGGACCGTTACTACGACGAGGGCTCGGCTGCCGGGGAAACAATTGTCGACGAGGGCTCGGCTGCCGGGGATCATTACTTCGACGAGGGCTCGGCTGCCGGGGACCTTTACTACGACGAGGGCTCGGCTGCCGGGGACCGTTACTACGACGAGGGCTCGGCTGCCGGGGACCGTTACTACGACGAGGGCTCGTCTGCCGGGGACCGTTACTACGACGAGGGCTCGGCTGCCGGGGACCATTACTACGACGAGGGCTCGGCTGCCGGGGAAACAATTGTCGACGAGGGCTCGGCTGCCGGGGACCATTACTACGACGAGGGCTCGGCTACCAGGGACCATTACTACGACGAGGGCTCGGCTGCCAGGGACCGTTACTACGACGAGGGCTCGGCTGCCGGGGACCGTTACTACGACGAGGGCTCGGCTGCCGGGGACCATTACTACGACGAGGGCTCGGCTGCCGGGGACCGTTACTACGACGAGGGCTCGGCTGCCGGGCACCATTACTACGACGAGGGCTCGGCTGCCGGGGAAACAATTGTCGACGAGGGCTCGGCTGCCGGGGACCATTACTACGACGAGGGCTCGGCTGCCGGGGACCGTTACTACGACGAGGGCTCGGCTGCCGGGGACCGTTACTACGACGAGGGCTCGGCTGCCGGGGACCGTTACTACGACGAGGGCTCGGCTGCCGGGGACCATTACTACGACGAGGGCTCGGCTGCCGGGGAAACAATTGTCGACGAGGGCTCGGCTGCCGGGGACCATTACTACGACGAGGGCTCGGCTGCCGGGGACCGTTACTACGATGAGGGCTCGGCTGCCGGGGACCGTTATTACGACGAGGGCTCGGCTGCCGGGGATCATTACTACGACGAGGGCTCGGCTGCCGGGGACCATTACTACGACGAGGGCTCGTCTGCCGGGGATCGTTACTACGACGAGGGCTCGGCTGCCGGGGACCATTACTACGACGAGGGCTCGTCTGCCGGGGACCGTTACTACGACGAGGGCTCGGTGCCGGGGACCATTACTACGACGAGGGCTCGGCTGCCGGGGAAACAATTGTCGACGAGGGCTCGGCTGCCGGGGCCAATACTACGACGAGGGCTCGGCTGCCGGGGACCATTACTACGACGAGGGCTCGGCTGCCGGGGACCATTACTACGACGAGGGCTCGGCTACCAGGGACCATTACTACGACGAGGGCTCGGCTGCCAGGGACCGTTACTACGACGAGGGCTCGGCTGCCGGGGACCGTTACTACGACGAGGGCTCGGCTGCCGGGGACCATTACTACGACGAGGGCTCGGCTGCCGGGGACCGTTACTACGACGAGGGCTCGGCTGCCGGGCACCATTACTACGACGAGGGCTCGGCTGCCGGGGAAACAATTGTCGACGAGGGCTCGGCTGCCGGGGACCATTACTACGACGAGGGCTCGGCTGCCGGGGACCGTTACTACGACGAGGGCTCGGCTGCCGGGGACCGTTACTACGACGAGGGCTCGGCTGCCGGGGACCATTACTACGACGAGGGCTCGGCTGCCGGGGACCGTTACTACGACGAGGGCTCGGCTGCCGGGGACCATTACTACGACGAGGGCTCGGCTGCCGGGGAAACAATTGTCGACGAGGGCTCGGCTGCCGGGGACCATTACTACGACGAGGGCTCGGCTGCCGGGGACCGTTACTACGATGAGGGCTCGGCTGCCGGGGACCGTTACTACGACGAGGGCTCGTCTGCCGGGGACCGTTACTACGACGAGGGCTCGGCTGCCGGGGACCATTACTACGACGAGGGCTCGGCTGCCGGGGAAAACAATTGTCGACGAGGGCTCGGCTGCCGGGGACCATTACTACGACGAGGGCTCGGCTACCAGGGACCATTACTACGACGAGGGCTCGGCTGCCAGGGACCGTTACTACGACGAGGGCTCGGCTGCCGGGGACCGTTACTACGACGAGGGCTCGGCTGCCGGGGACCATTACTACGACGAGGGCTCGGCTGCCGGGGACCGTTACTACGACGAGGGCTCGACTGCCGGGGACCATTACTACGACGAGGGCTCGGCTGCCGGGGAAACAATTGTCGACGAGGGCTCGGCTGCCGGGGACCATTACTACGACGAGGGCTCGGCTGCCGGGGACCGTTACTACGACGAGGGCTCGGCTGCCGGGGACCGTTACTACGACGAGGGCTCGGCTGCCGGGGACCGTTACTACGACGAGGGCTCGTCTGCCGGGGACCGTTACTACGACGAGGGCTCGGCTGCCGGGGACCATTACTACGACGAGGGCTCGGCTGCCGGGGAAACAATTGTCGACGAGGGCTCGGCTGCCGGGGACCATTACTACGACGAGGGCTCGGCTACCAGGGACCATTACTACGACGAGGGCTCGGCTGCCAGGGACCGTTACTACGACGAGGGCTCGGCTGCCGGGGACCGTTACTACGACGAGGGCTCGGCTGCCGGGGACCATTACTACGACGAGGGCTCGGCTGCCGGGGACCGTTACTACGACGAGGGCTCGGCTGCCGGGCACCATTACTACGACGAGGGCTCGGCTGCCGGGGAAACAATTGTCGACGAGGGCTCGGCTGCCGGGGACCATTACTACGACGAGGGCTCGGCTACCAGGGACCATTACTACGACGAGGGCTCGGCTGCCAGGGACCGTTACTACGACGAGGGCTCGGCTGCCGGGGACCGTTACTACGACGAGGGCTCGGCTGCCGGGGACCATTACTACGACGAGGGCTCGGCTGCCGGGGACCGTTACTACGACGAGGGCTCGGCTGCCGGGCACCATTACTACGACGAGGGCTCGGCTGCCGGGGAAACAATTGTCGACGAGGGCTCGGCTGCCGGGGACCATTACTACGACGAGGGCTCGGCTGCCGGGGACCGTTACTACGACGAGGGCTCGGCTGCCGGGGACCGTTACTACGACGAGGGCTCGGCTGCCGGGGACCGTTACTACGACGAGGGCTCGGCTGCCGGGGACCATTACTACGACGAGGGCTCGGCTGCCGGGGAAACAATTGTCGACGAGGGCTCGGCTGCCGGGGACCATTACTACGACGAGGGCTCGGCTGCCGGGGACCGTTACTACGATGAGGGCTCGGCTGCCGGGGACCGTTATTACGACGAGGGCTCGGCTGCCGGGGATCATTACTACGACGAGGGCTCGGCTGCCGGGGACCATTACTACGACGAGGGCTCGTCTGCCGGGGATCGTTACTACGACGAGGGCTCGGCTGCCGGGGACCATTACTACGACGAGGGCTCGTCTGCCGGGGACCGTTACTACGACGAGGGCTCGGTGCCGGGGACCATTACTACGACGAGGGCTCGGCTGCCGGGGAAACAATTGTCGACGAGGGCTCGGCTGCCGGGGCCAATACTACGACGAGGGCTCGGCTGCCGGGGACCATTACTACGACGAGGGCTCGGCTGCCGGGGACCATTACTACGACGAGGGCTCGGCTACCAGGGACCATTACTACGACGAGGGCTCGGCTGCCAGGGACCGTTACTACGACGAGGGCTCGGCTGCCGGGGACCGTTACTACGACGAGGGCTCGGCTGCCGGGGACCATTACTACGACGAGGGCTCGGCTGCCGGGGACCGTTACTACGACGAGGGCTCGGCTGCCGGGCACCATTACTACGACGAGGGCTCGGCTGCCGGGGAAACAATTGTCGACGAGGGCTCGGCTGCCGGGGACCATTACTACGACGAGGGCTCGGCTGCCGGGGACCGTTACTACGACGAGGGCTCGGCTGCCGGGGACCGTTACTACGACGAGGGCTCGGCTGCCGGGGACCATTACTACGACGAGGGCTCGGCTGCCGGGGACCGTTACTACGACGAGGGCTCGGCTGCCGGGGACCATTACTACGACGAGGGCTCGGCTGCCGGGGAAACAATTGTCGACGAGGGCTCGGCTGCCGGGGACCATTACTACGACGAGGGCTCGGCTGCCGGGGACCGTTACTACGATGAGGGCTCGGCTGCCGGGGACCGTTACTACGACGAGGGCTCGTCTGCCGGGGACCGTTACTACGACGAGGGCTCGGCTGCCGGGGACCATTACTACGACGAGGGCTCGGCTGCCGGGGAAACAATTGTCGACGAGGGCTCGGCTGCCGGGGACCATTACTACGACGAGGGCTCGGCTACCAGGGACCATTACTACGACGAGGGCTCGGCTGCCAGGGACCGTTACTACGACGAGGGCTCGGCTGCCGGGGACCGTTACTACGACGAGGGCTCGGCTGCCGGGGACCATTACTACGACGAGGGCTCGGCTGCCGGGGACCGTTACTACGACGAGGGCTCGACTGCCGGGGACCATTACTACGACGAGGGCTCGGCTGCCGGGGAAACAATTGTCGACGAGGGCTCGGCTGCCGGGGACCATTACTACGACGAGGGCTCGGCTGCCGGGGACCGTTACTACGACGAGGGCTCGGCTGCCGGGGACCGTTACTACGACGAGGGCTCGGCTGCCGGGGACCGTTACTACGACGAGGGCTCGGCTGCCGGGGACCATTACTACGACGAGGGCTCGGCTGCCGGGGAAACAATTGTCGACGAGGGCTCGGCTGCCGGGGACCATTACTACGACGAGGGCTCGGCTGCCGGGGACCGTTACTACGATGAGGGCTCGGCTGCCGGGGACCGTTATTACGACGAGGGCTCGGCTGCCGGGGATCATTACTACGACGAGGGCTCGGCTGCCGGGGACCATTACTACGACGAGGGCTCGTCTGCCGGGGATCGTTACTACGATGAGGGCTCGGCTGCCGGGGACCATTACTACGACGAGGGCTCGTCTGCCGGGGACCGTTACTACGACGAGGGCTCGGCTGCCGGGGACCATTACTACGACGAGGGCTCGGCTGCCGGGGAAACAATTGTCGACGAGGGCTCGGCTGCCGGGGCCAATACTACGACGAGGGCTCGGCTGCCGGGGACCATTACTACGACGAGGGCTCGGCTGCCGGGGACCGTTACTACGACGAGGGCTCGGCTGCCGGGGACCGTTACTACGACGAGGGCTCGGCTGCCGGGGACCGTTACTACGACGAGGGCTCGGCTGCCGGGGACCATTACTACGACGAGGGCTCAGCTGCCGGGGACCGTTACTACGACGAGGGCTCGGCTGCCGGGGACCGTTACTACGACGAGGGCTCGGCTGCCGGGGAAACAATTGTCGACGAGGGCTCGGCTGCCGGGGATCATTACTTCGACGAGGGCTCGGCTGCCGGGGACCATTACTACGACGAGGGCTCGGCTGCCGGGGACCGTTACTACGACGAGGGCTCGGCTGCCGGGGACCGTTACTACGACGAGGGCTCGTCTGCCGGGGACCGTTACTACGACGAGGGCTCGGCTGCCGGGGACCATTACTACGACGAGGGCTCGGCTGCCGGGGAAACAATTGTCGACGAGGGCTCGGCTGCCGGGGACCATTACTACGACGAGGGCTCGGCTACCAGGGACCATTACTACGACGAGGGCTCGGCTGCCAGGGACCGTTACTACGACGAGGGCTCGGCTGCCGGGGACCGTTACTACGACGAGGGCTCGGCTGCCGGGGACCATTACTACGACGAGGGCTCGGCTGCCGGGGAAACAATTGTCGACGAGGGCTCGGCTGCCGGGGACCATTACTACGACGAGGGCTCGGCTGCCGGGGACCGTTACTACGATGAGGGCTCGGCTGCCGGGGACCGTTATTACGACGAGGGCTCGGCTGCCGGGGATCATTACTACGACGAGGGCTCGGCTGCCGGGGACCATTACTACGACGAGGGCTCGTCTGCCGGGGATCGTTACTACGACGAGGGCTCGGCTGCCGGGGACCATTACTACGACGAGGGCTCGTCTGCCGGGGACCGTTACTACGACGAGGGCTCGGCTGCCGGGGACCATTACTACGACGAGGGCTCGGCTGCCGGGGAAACAATTGTCGACGAGGGCTCGGCTGCCGGGGCCAATACTACGACGAGGGCTCGGCTGCCGGGGACCATTACTACGACGAGGGCTCGGCTGCCGGGGACCGTTACTACGACGAGGGCTCGGCTGCCGGGGACCGTTACTACGACGAGGGCTCGGCTGCCGGGGACCGTTACTACGACGAGGGCTCGGCTGCCGGGGACCATTACTACGACGAGGGCTCAGCTGCCGGGGACCGTTACTACGACGAGGGCTCGGCTGCCGGGGACCGTTACTACGACGAGGGCTCGGCTGCCGGGGAAACAATTGTCGACGAGGGCTCGGCTGCCGGGGATCATTACTTCGACGAGGGCTCGGCTGCCAGGGACCATTACTACGACGAGGGCTCGGCTGCCGGGGACCGTTACTACGACGAGGGCTCGGCTGCCGGGGACCGTTACTACGACGAGGGCTCGTCTGCCGGGGACCGTTACTACGACGAGGGCTCGGCTGCCGGGGACCATTACTACGACGAGGGCTCGGCTGCCGGGGAAACAATTGTCGACGAGTGCTCGGCTGCCGGGGACCATTACTACGACGAGGGCTCGGCTACCAGGGACCATTACTACGACGAGGGCTCGGCTGCCAGGGACCGTTACTACGACGAGGGCTCGGCTGCCGGGGACCGTTACTACGACGAGGGCTCGGCTGCCGGGGACCATTACTACGACGAGGGCTCGGCTGCCGGGGACCGTTACTACGACGAGGGCTCGGCTGCCGGGCACCATTACTACGACGAGGGCTCGGCTGCCGGGGAAACAATTGTCGACGAGGGCTCGGCTGCCGGGGACCATTACTACGACGAGGGCTCGGCTGCCGGGGACCGTTACTACGACGAGGGCTCGGCTGCCGGGGACCGTTACTACGACGAGGGCTCGGCTGCCGGGGACCATTACTACGACGAGGGCTCGGCTGCCGGGGACCGTTACTACGACGAGGGCTCGGCTGCCGGGGACCATTACTACGACGAGGGCTCGGCTGCCGGGGAAACAATTGTCGACGAGGGCTCGGCTGCCGGGGACCATTACTACGACGAGGGCTCGGCTGCCGGGGACCGTTACTACGATGAGGGCTCGGCTGCCGGGGACCGTTATTACGACGAGGGCTCGGCTGCCGGGGACCATTACTACGACGAGGGCTCGGCTGCCGTGGAAACAATTGTCGACGAGGGCTCGGCTGCCGGGGACCATTACTATGACGAGGGCTCGGCTGCCGGGGACCATTACTACGACGAGGGCTTGGCTGCCGGGGACCGTTACTACGACGAGGGCTCGGCTGCCGGGGACCGTTACTACGACGAGGGCTCGGCTGCCGGGGAAACAATTGTCGACGAGGGCTCGGCTGCCGGGGACCATTACTACGACGACGGCTCGGCTGCCGGGGAAAAAATTGTCGACGAGGGCTCGACTGCCGGGGACCATTACTACGACGAGGGCTCGGCTGCCAGGGACCTTTACTACGACGAGGGCTCGGCTGCCGGGGACCATTACTACGACGAGGGCTCGGCTGCCGGGGACCGTTACTACGACGAGGGCTCGGCTGCCGGGGAAACAATTGTCGACGAGGGCTCGGCTGCCGGGGATCATTACTACGACGAGGGCTCGGCTGCCGGGGACCATTACTACGACGAGGGCTCGGCTGCCAGGGACCATTACTACGACGAGGGCTCGGCTGCCAGGGACCGTTACTACGACGAGGGCTCGGCTGCCGGGGACCGTTACTACGACGAGGGCTCGGCTGCCGGGGACCATTACTACGACGAGGGCTCGGCTGCCGGGGACCGTTACTACGACGAGGGCTCGGCTGCCGGGGACCGTTACTACGACGAGGGCTCGGCTGCCGGGGAAACAATTGTCGACGAGGGCTCGGCTGCCGGGGACCATTACTACGACGAGGGCTCGGCTGCCGGGGACCGTTACTACGACGAGGGCTCGGCTGCCGGGGACCGTTACTACGACGAGGGGCTCGGCTGCCGGGGACCGTTATTACGACGAGGGCTCGGCTGCCGGGGACCATTACTACGACGAGGGCTCGTCTGCCGGGGACCGTTACTACGACGAGGGCTCGGCTACCAGGGACCATTACTACGACGAGGGCTCGGCTGCCAGGGACCGTTACTACGACGAGGGCTCGGCTGCCGGGGACCGTTACTACGACGAGGGCTCGGCTGCCGGGGACCGTTACTACGACGAGGGCTCGGCTGCCGGGGACCATTACTACGACAAGGACTCGGCTGCCGGGGACCGTTACTACGACGAGGTCTCGGCTGCCGGGGACCGTTATTACGACGAGGGCTCGACTGCCGGGGACCATTACTACAACGAGGGCTCGGCTGCCGAGGAAAAAATTGTCGACGAGGGCTCGACTGCCGGGGACCATTACTACGACGAGGGCTCGTCTGCCGGGGGACCGTTACTACGACGAGGGCTCGGCTGCCGGGGAAACAATTGTTGACGAGGGCTCGGCTGCCGGGGACCATTACTACGACGAGGGCTCGGCTGCCGGGGAAAAAATTGTCGACGAGGGCTCGGCTGCCGGGGACCATTACTACGACGAGGGCTCGGCTGCCGGGGACCATTACTACGACGAGGGCTCGGCTGCCGGGGACCGTTACTACGACGAGGGCTCGGCTGCCGGGGACCGTTACTACGACGAGGGCTCGGCTGCCGGGGACCGTTATTACGACGAGGGGCTCGGCTGCCGGGGACCATTACTACGACGAGGGCTCGGCTGCCGTGGAAACAATTGTCGACGAGGGCTCGGCTGCCGGGGACCATTACTATGACGAGGGCTCGGCTGCCGGGGACCATTACTACGACGAGGGCTTGGCTGCCGGGGACCGTTACTACGACGAGGGCTCGGCTGCCGGGGACCGTTACTACGACGAGGGCTCGGCTGCCGGGGAAACAATTGTCGACGAGGGCTCGGCTGCCGGGGACCATTACTACGACGACGGCTCGGCTGCCGGGGAAAAAATTGTCGACGAGGGCTCGACTGCCGGGGACCATTACTACGACGAGGGCTCGGCTGCCAGGGACCTTTACTACGACGAGGGCTCGGCTGCCGGGGACCATTACTACGACGAGGGCTCGGCTGCCGGGGACCGTTACTACGACGAGGGCTCGGCTGCCGGGGAAACAATTGTCGACGAGGGCTCGGCTGCCGGGGATCATTACTACGACGAGGGCTCGGCTGCCGGGGACCATTACTATGACGAGGGCTCGGCTGCCGGGGACCGTTACTACGACGAGGGCTCGGCTGCCGGGGACCGTTACTACGACGAGGGCTCGGCTGCCGGGGACCGTTACTACGACGAGGGCTCGGCTGCCGGGGACCATTACTACGACAAGGACTCGGCTGCCGGGGACCGTTACTACGACGAGGTCTCGGCTGCCGGGGACCGTTATTACGACGAGGGCTCGACTGCCGGGGACCATTACTACAACGAGGGCTCGGCTGCCGAGGAAAAAATTGTCGACGAGGGCTCGACTGCCGGGGACCATTACTACGACGAGGGCTCGTCTGCCGGGGACCGTTACTACGACGAGGGCTCGGCTGCCGGGGAAACAATTGTTGACGAGGGCTCGGCTGCCGGGGACCATTACTACGACGAGGGCTCGGCTGCCGGGGAAAAAATTGTCGACGAGGGCTCGGCTGCCGGGGACCATTACTACGACGAGGGCTCGGCTGCCGGGGACCATTACTACGACGAGGGCTCGGCTGCCGGGGACCGTTACTACGACGAGGGCTCGGCTGCCGGGGACCGTTACTACGACGAGGGCTCGGCTGCCGGGGACCGTTATTACGACGAGGGCTCGGCTGCCGGGGACCATTACTACGACGAGGGCTCGGCTGCCGTGGAAACAATTGTCGACGAGGGCTCGGCTGCCGGGGACCATTACTATGACGAGGGCTCGGCTGCCGGGGACCATTACTACGACGAGGGCTTGGCTGCCGGGGACCGTTACTACGACGAGGGCTCGGCTGCCGGGGACCGTTACTACGACGAGGGCTCGGCTGCCGGGGAAACAATTGTCGACGAGGGCTCGGCTGCCGGGGACCATTACTACGACGACGGCTCGGCTGCCGGGGAAAAAATTGTCGACGAGGGCTCGACTGCCGGGGACCATTACTACGACGAGGGCTCGGCTGCCAGGGACCTTTACTACGACGAGGGCTCGGCTGCCGGGGACCATTACTACGACGAGGGCTCGGCTGCCGGGGACCGTTACTACGACGAGGGCTCGGCTGCCGGGGAAACAATTGTCGACGAGGGCTCGGCTGCCGGGGATCATTACTACGACGAGGGCTCGGCTGCCGGGGACCATTACTACGACGAGGGCTCGGCTGCCGGGGACCGTTACTACGACGAGGGCTCGGCTGCCGGGGACCGTTACTACGACGAGGGATCGGCTGCCGGGGACCATTAATACGACGAGGGCTCGTCTGCCGGGGACCGTTACTACGACGAGGGCTCGGCTGCCGGGGACCATTACTACGACGAGGGCTCGGCTGCCGGGGAAACAATTGTCGACGAGGGCTCGGCTGCCGGGGACCATTACTACGACGAGGGCTCGGCTACCAGGGACCATTACTACGACGAGGGCTCGGCTGCCAGGGACCGTTACTACGACGAGGGCTCGGCTGCCGGGGACCGTTACTACGACGAGGGCTCGGCTGCCGGGGACCATTACTACGACGAGGGCTCGGCTGCCGGGGACCGTTACTACGACGAGGGCTCGGCTGCCGGGGACCATTACTACGACGAGGGCTCGGCTGCCGGGGAAACAATTGTCGACGAGGGCTCGGCTGCCGGGGACCATTACTACGACGAGGGCTCGGCTGCCGGGGACCGTTACTACGACGAGGGCTCGGCTGCCGGGGACCATTACTACGACGAGGGCTCGGCTGCCGGGGACCGTTACTACAACGAGGGCTCGGCTGCCGGGGACCATTACTACGACGAGGGCTCGGCTGCCGGGGAAACAATTGTCGACGAGGGCTCGGCTGCCGGGGACCATTACTACGACGAGGGCTCGGCTGCCGGGGACCGTTACTACGATGAGGGCTCGGCTGCCGGGGACCGTTATTACGACGAGGGCTCGGCTGCCGGGGATCATTACTACGACGAGGGCTCGGCTGCCGGGGACCATTACTACGACGAGGGCTCGTCTGCCGGGGATCGTTACTACGATGAGGGCTCGGCTGCCGGGGAAAAAATTGTCGACGAGGGCTCGGCTGCCGGGGACCATTACTACGACGAGGGCTCGTCTGCCGGGGACCGTTACTACGACGAGGGCTCGGCTGCCGGGGAAACAATTGTTGACGAGGGCTCGGCTGCCGGGGACCATTACTACGACTAGGGCTCGGCTGCCGGGGAAAAAATTGTCGACGAGGGCTCGGCTGCCGGGGACCATTACTACGACGAGGGCTCGGCTGCCGGGGACCATTACTACGACGAGGGCTCGGCTGCCGGGGACCGTTACTACGACGAGGGCTCGGCTGCCGGGGACCGTTACTACGACGAGGGCTCGGCTGCCGGGGACCGTTATTACGACGAGGGCTCGGCTGCCGGGGACCATTACTACGACGAGGGCTCGGCTGCCGTGGAAACAATTGTCGACGAGGGCTCGGCTGCCGGGGACCATTACTATGACGAGGGCTCGGCTGCCGGGGACCATTACTACGACGAGGGCTTGGCTGCCGGGGACCGTTACTACGACGAGGGCTCGGCTGCCGGGGACCGTTACTACGACGAGGGCTCGGCTGCCGGGGAAACAATTGTCGACGAGGGCTCGGCTGCCGGGGACCATTACTACGACGACGGCTCGGCTGCCGGGGAAAAAATTGTCGACGAGGGCTCGACTGCCGGGGACCATTACTACGACGAGGGCTCGGCTGCCAGGGACCGTTACTACGACGAGGGCTCGGCTGCCGGGGACCGTTACTACGACGAGGGCTCGGCTGCCGGGGACCATTACTACGACGAGGGCTCGGCTGCCGGGGACCGTTACTACGACGAGGGCTCGGCTGCCGGGCACCATTACTACGACGAGGGCTCGGCTGCCGGGGAAACAATTGTCGACGAGGGCTCGGCTGCCGGGGACCATTACTACGACGAGGGCTCGGCTGCCGGGGACCGTTACTACGACGAGGGCTCGGCTGCCGGGGACCGTTACTACGACGAGGGCTCGGCTGCCGGGGACCGTTACTACGACGAGGGCTCGGCTGCCGGGGACCATTACTACGACGAGGGCTCGGCTGCCGGGGAAACAATTGTCGACGAGGGCTCGGCTGCCGGGGACCATTACTACGACGAGGGCTCGGCTGCCGGGGACCGTTACTACGATGAGGGCTCGGCTGCCGGGGACCGTTATTACGACGAGGGCTCGGCTGCCGGGGATCATTACTACGACGAGGGCTCGTCTGCCGGGGATCGTTACTACGACGAGGGCTCGGCTGCCGGGGAAAAAATTGTCGACGAGGGCTCGGCTGCCGGGGACCATTACTACGACGAGGGCTCGTCTGCCGGGGACCGTTACTACGACGAGGGCTCGGCTGCCGGGGAAACAATTGTTGACGAGGGCTCGGCTGCCGGGGACCATTACTACGACGAGGGCTCGGCTGCCGGGGAAAAAATTGTCGACGAGGGCTCGGCTGCCGGGGACCATTACTACGACGAGGGCTCGGCTGCCGGGGACCATTACTACGACGAGGGCTCGGCTGCCGGGGACCGTTACTACGACGAGGGCTCGGCTGCCGGGGACCGTTACTACGACGAGGGCTCGGCTGCCGGGGACCGTTATTACGACGAGGGCTCGGCTGCCGGGGACCATTACTACGACGAGGGCTCGGCTGCCGTGGAAACAATTGTCGACGAGGGCTCGGCTGCCGGGGACCATTACTATGACGAGGGCTCGGCTGCCGGGGACCATTACTACGACGAGGGCTTGGCTGCCGGGGACCGTTACTACGACGAGGGCTCGGCTGCCGGGGACCGTTACTACGACGAGGGCTCGGCTGCCGGGGAAACAATTGTCGACGAGGGCTCGGCTGCCGGGGACCATTACTACGACGAGGGCTCGGCTGCCGGGGAAAAAATTGTCGACGAGGGCTCGGCTGCCGGGGACCATTACTACGACGAGGGCTCGGCTGCCGGGGACCATTACTACGACGAGGGCTCGGCTGCCGGGGACCGTTACTACGACGAGGGCTCGGCTGCCGGGGACCGTTACTACGACGAGGGCTCGGCTGCCGGGGACCGTTATTACGACGAGGGCTCGGCTGCCGGGGACCATTACTACGACGAGGGCTCGGCTGCCGTGGAAACAATTGTCGACGAGGGCTCGGCTGCCGGGGACCATTACTATGACGAGGGCTCGGCTGCCGGGGACCATTACTACGACGAGGGCTTGGCTGCCGGGGACCGTTACTACGACGAGGGCTCGGCTGCCGGGGACCGTTACTACGACGAGGGCTCGGCTGCCGGGGAAACAATTGTCGACGAGGGCTCGGCTGCCGGGGACCATTACTACGACGACGGCTCGGCTGCCGGGGAAAAAATTGTCGACGAGGGCTCGACTGCCGGGGACCATTACTACGACGAGGGCTCGGCTGCCAGGGACCGTTACTACGACGAGGGCTCGGCTGCCGGGGACCGTTACTACGACGAGGGCTCGGCTGCCGGGGACCATTACTACGACGAGGGCTCGGCTGCCGGGGACCGTTACTACGACGAGGGCTCGGCTGCCGGGCACCATTACTACGACGAGGGCTCGGCTGCCGGGGAAACAATTGTCGACGAGGGCTCGGCTGCCGGGGACCATTACTACGACGAGGGCTCGGCTGCCGGGGACCGTTACTACGACGAGGGCTCGGCTGCCGGGGACCGTTACTACGACGAGGGCTCGGCTGCCGGGGACCATTACTACGACGAGGGCTCGGCTGCCGGGGACCGTTACTACGACGAGGGCTCGGCTGCCGGGGACCATTACTACGACGAGGGCTCGGCTGCCGGGGAAACAATTGTCGACGAGGGCTCGGCTGCCGGGGACCATTACTACGACGAGGGCTCGGCTGCCGGGGACCGTTACTACGATGAGGGCTCGGCTGCCGGGGACCGTTATTACGACGAGGGCTCGGCTGCCGGGGATCATTACTACGACGAGGGCTCGGCTGCCGGGGACCATTACTACGACGAGGGCTCGTCTGCCGGGGATCGTTACTACGACGAGGGCTCGGCTGCCGGGGACCATTACTACGACGAGGGCTCGTCTGCCGGGGACCGTTACTACGACGAGGGCTCGGCTGCCGGGGACCATTACTACGACGAGGGCTCGGCTGCCGGGGAAACAATTGTCGACGAGGGCTCGGCTGCCGGGGCCAATACTACGACGAGGGCTCGGCTGCCGGGGACCATTACTACGACGAGGGCTCGGCTGCCGGGGACCGTTACTACGACGAGGGCTCGGCTGCCGGGGACCGTTACTACGACGAGGGCTCGGCTGCCGGGGACCGTTACTACGACGAGGGCTCGGCTGCCGGGGACCATTACTACGACGAGGGCTCGGCTGCCGGGGACCGTTACTACGACGAGGGCTCGGCTGCCGGGGACCGTTACTACGACGAGGGCTCGGCTGCCGGGGACCGTTATTACGACGAGGGCTCGGCTGCCGGGGACCACTACTACGACGAGGGCTCGTCTGCCGGGGACCGTTACTACGACGAGGGCTCGGCTACCAGGGACCATTACTACGACGAGGGCTCGGCTGCCAGGGACCGTTACTACGACGAGGGCTCGGCTGCCGGGGACCGTTACTACGACGTGGGCTCGGCTGCCGGGGACCATTACTACGACAAGGACTCGGCTGCCGGGGACCGTTACTACGACGAGGTCTCGGCTGCCGGGGACCGTTATTACGACGAGGGCTCGACTGCCGGGGACCATTACTACAACGAGGGCTCGGCTGCCGAGGAAAAAATTGTCGACGAGGGCTCGACTGCCGGGGACCATTACTACGACGAGGGCTCGTCTGCTGGGGACCGTTACTACGACGAGGGCTCGGCTGCCGGGGAAACAATTGTTGACGAGGGCTCGGCTGCCGGGGACCATTACTACGATGAGGGCTCGGCTGCCGGGGAAAAAATTGTCGACGAGGGCTCGGCTGCCGGGGACCATTACTACGACGAGGGCTCGGCTGCCGGGGACCATTACTACGACGAGGGCTCGGCTGCCGGGGACCGTTACTACGACGAGGGCTCGGCTGCCGGGGACCGTTACTACGACGAGGGCTCGGCTGCCGGGGACCGTTATTACGACGAGGGCTCGGCTGCCGGGGACCATTACTACGACGAGGGCTCGGCTGCCGTGGAAACAATTGTCGACGAGGGCTCGGCTGCCGGGGACCATTACTATGACGAGGGCTCGGCTGCCGGGGACCATTACTACGACGAGGGCTTGGCTGCCGGGGACCGTTACTACGACGAGGGCTCGGCTGCCGGGGACCGTTACTACGACGAGGGCTCGGCTGCCGGGGAAACAATTGTCGACGAGGGCTCGGCTGCCGGGGCCAATACTACGACGAGGGCTCGGCTGCCGGGGACCATTACTACGACGAGGGCTCGGCTGCCGGGGACCGTTACTACGACGAGGGCTCGGCTGCCGGGGACCGTTACTACGACGAGGGCTCGGCTGCCGGGGACCGTTACTACGACGAGGGCTCGGCTGCCGGGGACCATTACTACGACGAGGGCTCGGCTGCCGGGGACCGTTACTACGACGAGGGCTCGGCTGCCGGGGACCGTTACTACGACGAGGGCTCGGCTGCCGGGGACCGTTATTACGACGAGGGCTCGGCTGCCGGGGACCATTACTACGACGAGGGCTCGTCTGCCGGGGACCGTTACTACGACGAGGGCTCGGCTACCAGGGACCATTACTACGACGAGGGCTCGGCTGCCAGGGACCGTTACTACGACGAGGGCTCGGCTGCCGGGGACCGTTACTACGACGAGGGCTCGGCTGCCGGGGACCGTTACTACGACGAGGGCTCGGCTGCCGGGGACCATTACTACGACAAGGACTCGGCTGCCGGGGACCGTTACTACGACGAGGTCTCGGCTGCCGGGGACCGTTATTACGACGAGGGCTCGACTGCCGGGGACCATTACTACAACGAGGGCTCGGCTGCCGAGGAAAAAATTGTCGACGAGGGCTCGACTGCCGGGGACCATTACTACGACGAGGGCTCGTCTGCCGGGGACCGTTACTACGACGAGGGCTCGGCTGCCGGGGAAACAATTGTTGACGAGGGCTCGGCTGCCGGGGACCATTACTACGACGAGGGCTCGGCTGCCGGGGAAAAAATTGTCGACGAGGGCTCGGCTGCCGGGGACCATTACTACGACGAGGGCTCGGCTGCCGGGGACCATTACTACGACGAGGGCTCGGCTGCCGGGGACCGTTACTACGACGAGGGCTCGGCTGCCGGGGACCGTTACTACGACGAGGGCTCGGCTGCCGGGGACCGTTATTACGACGAGGGCTCGGCTGCCGGGGACCATTACTACGACGAGGGCTCGGCTGCCGTGGAAACAATTGTCGACGAGGGCTCGGCTGCCGGGGACCATTACTATGACGAGGGCTCGGCTGCCGGGGACCATTACTACGACGAGGGCTTGGCTGCCGGGGACCGTTACTACGACGAGGGCTCGGCTGCCGGGGACCGTTACTACGACGAGGGCTCGGCTGCCGGGGAAACAATTGTCGACGAGGGCTCGGCTGCCGGGGACCATTAATACGACGACGGCTCGGCTGCCGGGGAAAAAATTGTCGACGAGGGCTCGACTGCCGGGGACCATTACTACGACGAGGGCTCGGCTGCCAGGGACCTTTACTACGACGAGGGCTCGGCTGCCGGGGACCATTACTACGACGAGGGCTCGGCTGCCGGGGACCGTTACTACGACGAGGGCTCGGCTGCCGGGGAAACAATTGTCGACGAGGGCTCGGCTGCCGGGGATCATTACTACGACGAGGGCTCGGCTGCCGGGGACCATTACTACGACGAGGGCTCGGCTGCCGGGGACCGTTACTACAACGAGGGCTCGGCTGCCGGGGACCGTTACTACGACGAGGGCTCGGCTGCCGGGGACCATTAATACGACGAGGGCTCGTCTGCCGGGGACCGTTACTACGACGAGGGCTCGGCTGCCGGGGACCATTACTACGACGAGGGCTCGGCTGCCGGGGAAACAATTGTCGACGAGGGCTCGGCTGCCGGGGACCATTACTACGACGAGGGCTCGGCTACCAGGGACCATTACTACGACGAGGGCTCGGCTGCCAGGGACCGTTACTACGACGAGGGCTCGGCTGCCGGGGACCGTTACTACGACGAGGGCTCGGCTGCCGGGGACCATTACTACGACGAGGGCTCGGCTGCCGGGGACCGTTACTACGACGAGGGCTCGGCTGCCGGGGACCGTTACTACGACGAGGGCTCGGCTGCCGGGGACCATTACTACGACGAGGGCTCGGCTGCCGGGGAAACAATTGTCGACGAGGGCTCGGCTGCCGGGGACCATTACTACGACGAGGGCTCGGCTGCCGGGGACCGTTACTACGACGAGGGCTCGGCTGCCGGGGACCATTACTACGACGAGGGCTCGGCTGCCGGGGACCGTTACTACGACGAGGGCTCGGCTGCCGGGGACCATTACTACGACGAGGGCTCGGCTGCCGGGGAAACAATTGTCGACGAGGGCTCGGCTGCCGGGGACCATTACTACGACGAGGGCTCGGCTGCCGGGGACCGTTACTACGATGAGGGCTCGGCTGCCGGGGACCGTTATTACGACGAGGGCTCGGCTGCCGGGGATCATTACTACGACGAGGGCTCGGCTGCCGGGGACCATTACTACGACGAGGGCTCGTCTGCCGGGGATCGTTACTACGATGAGGGCTCGGCTGCCGGGGAAAAAATTGTCGACGAGGGCTCGGCTGCCGGGGACCATTACTACGACGAGGGCTCGTCTGCCGGGGACCGTTACTACGACGAGGGCTCGGCTGCCGGGGAAACAATTGTTGACGAGGGCTCGGCTGCCGGGGACCATTACTACGACTAGGGCTCGGCTGCCGGGGAAAAAATTGTCGACGAGGGCTCGGCTGCCGGGGACCATTACTACGACGAGGGCTCGGCTGCCGGGGACCATTACTACGACGAGGGCTCGGCTGCCGGGGACCGTTACTACGACGAGGGCTCGGCTGCCGGGGACCGTTACTACGACGAGGGCTCGGCTGCCGGGGACCGTTATTACGACGAGGGCTCGGCTGCCGGGGACCATTACTACGACGAGGGCTCGGCTGCCGTGGAAACAATTGTCGACGAGGGCTCGGCTGCCGGGGACCATTACTATGACGAGGGCTCGGCTGCCGGGGACCATTACTACGACGAGGGCTTGGCTGCCGGGGACCGTTACTACGACGAGGGCTCGGCTGCCGGGGACCGTTACTACGACGAGGGCTCGGCTGCCGGGGAAACAATTGTCGACGAGGGCTCGGCTGCCGGGGACCATTACTACGACGACGGCTCGGCTGCCGGGGAAAAAATTGTCGACGAGGGCTCGACTGCCGGGGACCATTACTACGACGAGGGCTCGGCTGCCAGGGACCGTTACTACGACGAGGGCTCGGCTGCCGGGGACCGTTACTACGACGAGGGCTCGGCTGCCGGGGACCATTACTACGACGAGGGCTCGGCTGCCGGGGACCGTTACTACGACGAGGGCTCGGCTGCCGGGCACCATTACTACGACGAGGGCTCGGCTGCCGGGGAAACAATTGTCGACGAGGGCTCGGCTGCCGGGGACCATTACTACGACGAGGGCTCGGCTGCCGGGGACCGTTACTACGACGAGGGCTCGGCTGCCGGGGACCGTTACTACGACGAGGGCTCGGCTGCCGGGGACCGTTACTACGACGAGGGCTCGGCTGCCGGGGACCATTACTACGACGAGGGCTCGGCTGCCGGGGAAACAATTGTCGACGAGGGCTCGGCTGCCGGGGACCATTACTACGACGAGGGCTCGGCTGCCGGGGACCGTTACTACGATGAGGGCTCGGCTGCCGGGGACCGTTATTACGACGAGGGCTCGGCTGCCGGGGATCATTACTACGACGAGGGCTCGTTTGCCGGGGATCGTTACTACGACGAGGGCTCGGCTGCCGGGGAAAAAATTGTCGACGAGGGCTCGGCTGCCGGGGACCATTACTACGACGAGGGCTCGTCTGCCGGGGACCGTTACTACGACGAGGGCTCGGCTGCCGGGGAAACAATTGTTGACGAGGGCTCGGCTGCCGGGGACCATTACTACGACGAGGGCTCGGCTGCCGGGGAAAAAATTGTCGACGAGGGCTCGGCTGCCGGGGACCATTACTACGACGAGGGCTCGGCTGCCGGGGACCATTACTACGACGAGGGCTCGGCTGCCGGGGACCGTTACTACGACGAGGGCTCGGCTGCCGGGGACCGTTACTACGACGAGGGCTCGGCTGCCGGGGACCGTTATTACGACGAGGGCTCGGCTGCCGGGGACCATTACTACGACGAGGGCTCGGCTGCCGTGGAAACAATTGTCGACGAAGGCTCGGCTGCCGGGGACCATTACTATGACGAGGGCTCGGCTGCCGGGGACCATTACTACGACGAGGGCTTGGCTGCCGGGGACCGTTACTACGACGAGGGCTCGGCTGCCGGGGACCGTTACTACGACGAGGGCTCGGCTGCCGGGGAAACAATTGTCGACGAGGGCTCGGCTGCCGGGGACCATTACTACGACGAGGGCTCGGCTGCCGGGGAAAAAATTGTCGACGAGGGCTCGGCTGCCGGGGACCATTACTACGACGAGGGCTCGGCTGCCGGGGACCATTACTACGACGAGGGCTCGGCTGCCGGGGACCGTTACTACGACGAGGGCTCGGCTGCCGGGGACCGTTACTACGACGAGGGCTCGGCTGCCGGGGACCGTTATTACGACGAGGGCTCGGCTGCCGGGGACCATTACTACGACGAGGGCTCGGCTGCCGTGGAAACAATTGTCGACGAGGGCTCGGCTGCCGGGGACCATTACTATGACGAGGGCTCGGCTGCCGGGGACCATTACTACGACGAGGGCTTGGCTGCCGGGGACCGTTACTACGACGAGGGCTCGGCTGCCGGGGACCGTTACTACGACGAGGGCTCGGCTGCCGGGGAAACAATTGTCGACGAGGGCTCGGCTGCCGGGGACCATTACTACGACGACGGCTCGGCTGCCGGGGAAAAAATTGTCGACGAGGGCTCGACTGCCGGGGACCATTACTACGACAAGGGCTCGGCTGCCAGGGACCGTTACTACGACGAGGGCTCGGCTGCCGGGGACCGTTACTACGACGAGGGCTCGGCTGCCGGGGACCATTACTACGACGAGGGCTCGGCTGCCGGGGACCGTTACTACGACGAGGGCTCGGCTGCCGGGCACCATTACTACGACGAGGGCTCGGCTGCCGGGGAAACAATTGTCGACGAGGGCTCGGCTGCCGGGGACCATTACTACGACGAGGGCTCGGCTGCCGGGGACCGTTACTACGACGAGGGCTCGGCTGCCGGGGACCGTTACTACGACGAGGGCTCGGCTGCCGGGGACCATTACTACGACGAGGGCTCGGCTGCCGGGGACCGTTACTACGACGAGGGCTCGGCTGCCGGGGACCATTACTACGACGAGGGCTCGGCTGCCGGGGAAACAATTGTCGACGAGGGCTCGGCTGCCGGGGACCATTACTACGACGAGGGCTCGGCTGCCGGGGACCGTTACTACGATGAGGGCTCGGCTGCCGGGGACCGTTATTACGACGAGGGCTCGGCTGCCGGGGATCATTACTACGACGAGGGCTCGGCTGCCGGGGACCATTACTACGACGAGGGCTCGTCTGCCGGGGATCGTTACTACGACGAGGGCTCGGCTGCCGGGGACCATTACTACGACGAGGGCTCGTCTGCCGGGGACCGTTACTACGACGAGGGCTCGGCTGCCGGGGACCATTACTACGACGAGGGCTCGGCTGCCGGGGAAACAATTGTCGACGAGGGCTCGGCTGCCGGGGCCAATACTACGACGAGGGCTCGGCTGCCGGGGACCATTACTACGACGAGGGCTCGGCTGCCGGGGACCGTTACTACGACGAGGGCTCGGCTGCCGGGGACCGTTACTACGACGAGGGCTCGGCTGCCGGGGACCGTTACTACGACGAGGGCTCGGCTGCCGGGGACCATTACTACGACGAGGGCTCGGCTGCCGGGGACCGTTACTACGACGAGGGCTCGGCTGCCGGGGACCGTTACTACGACGAGGGCTCGGCTGCCGGGGACCGTTATTACGACGAGGGCTCGGCTGCCGGGGACCATTACTACGACGAGGGCTCGTCTGCCGGGGACCGTTACTACGACGAGGGCTCGGCTACCAGGGACCATTACTACGACGAGGGCTCGGCTGCCAGGGACCGTTACTACGACGAGGGCTCGGCTGCCGGGGACCGTTACTACGACGAGGGCTCGGCTGCCGGGGGACCATTACTACGACAAGGACTCGGCTGCCGGGGACCGTTACTACGACGAGGTCTCGGCTGCCGGGGACCGTTATTACGACGAGGGCTCGACTGCCGGGGACCATTACTACAACGAGGGCTCGGCTGCCGAGGAAAAAATTGTCGACGAGGGCTCGACTGCCGGGGACCATTACTACGACGAGGGCTCGTCTGCTGGGGACCGTTACTACGACGAGGGCTCGGCTGCCGGGGAAACAATTGTTGACGAGGGCTCGGCTGCCGGGGACCATTACTACGATGAGGGCTCGGCTGCCGGGGAAAAAATTGTCGACGAGGGCTCGGCTGCCGGGGACCATTACTACGACGAGGGCTCGGCTGCCGGGGACCATTACTACGACGAGGGCTCGGCTGCCGGGGACCGTTACTACGACGAGGGCTCGGCTGCCGGGGACCGTTACTACGACGAGGGCTCGGCTGCCGGGGACCGTTATTACGACGAGGGCTCGGCTGCCGGGGACCATTACTACGACGAGGGCTCGGCTGCCGTGGAAACAATTGTCGACGAGGGCTCGGCTGCCGGGGACCATTACTATGACGAGGGCTCGGCTGCCGGGGACCATTACTACGACGAGGGCTTGGCTGCCGGGGACCGTTACTACGACGAGGGCTCGGCTGCCGGGGACCGTTACTACGACGAGGGCTCGGCTGCCGGGGAAACAATTGTCGACGAGGGCTCGGCTGCCGGGGACCATTACTACGACGACGGCTCGGCTGCCGGGGACCGTTACTACGACGAGGGCTCGGCTGCCGGGGACCATTACTACGACGAGGGCTCGGCTGCCGGGGAAACAATTGTCGACGAGGGCTCGGCTGCCGGGGACCATTACTAAGACGAGGGCTCGGCTACCAGGGACCATTACTACGACGAGGGCTCGGCTGCCAGGGACCGTTACTACGACGAGGGCTCGGCTGCCGGGGACCGTTACTACGACGAGGGCTCGGCTGCCGGGGACCGTTACTACGACGAGGGCTCGGCTGCCGGGGACCATTACTACGACGAGGGCTCGGCTGCCGGGGACCGTTACTACGACGAGGGCTCGGCTGCCGGGGACCATTACTACGACGAGGGCTCGGCTGCCGGGGAAACAATTGTCGACGAGGGCTCGGCTGCCGGGGACCATTACTACGACGAGGGCTCGGCTGCCGGGGACCGTTACTACGACGAGGGCTCGGCTGCCGGGGACCATTACTACGACGAGGGCTCGGCTGCCGGGGACCGTTACTACGACGAGGGCTCGGCTGCCGGGGACCATTACTACGACGAGGGCTCGGCTGCCGGGGGACCATTACTACGACGAGGGCTCGGCTGCCGGGGACCGTTACTACGACGAGGGCTCGGCTGCCGGGGACCGTTACTACGACGAGGGCTCGGCTGCCGGGGACCGTTATTACGACGAGGGCTCGGCTGCCGGGGACCATTACTACGACGAGGGCTCGGCTGCCGTGGAAACAATTGTCGACGAGGGCTCGGCTGCCGGGGACCATTACTATGACGAGGGCTCGGCTGCCGGGGACCATTACTACGACGAGGGCTTGGCTGCCGGGGACCGTTACTACGACGAGGGCTCGGCTGCCGGGGACCGTTACTACGACGAGGGCTCGGCTGCCGGGGAAACAATTGTCGACGAGGGCTCGGCTGCCGGGGACCATTACTACGACGACGGCTCGGCTGCCGGGGACCGTTACTACGACGAGGGCTCGGCTGCCGGGGACCATTACTACGACGAGGGCTCGGCTGCCGGGGAAAAAATTGTCGACGAGGGCTCGGCTGCCGGGGACCATTACTACGACGAGGGCTCGGCTGCCGGGGACCATTACTACGACGAGGGCTCGGCTGCCGGGGACCGTTACTACGACGAGGGCTCGGCTGCCGGGGACCGTTACTACGACGAGGGCTCGGCTGCCGGGGACCGTTATTACGACGAGGGCTCGGCTGCCGGGGACCATTACTACGACGAGGGCTCGGCTGCCGTGGAAACAATTGTCGACGAGGGCTCGGCTGCCGGGGACCATTACTATGACGAGGGCTCGGCTGCCGGGGACCATTACTACGACGAGGGCTTGGCTGCCGGGGACCGTTACTACGACGAGGGCTCGGCTGCCGGGGACCGTTACTACGACGAGGGCTCGGCTGCCGGGGAAACAATTGTCGACGAGGGCTCGGCTGCCGGGGACCATTACTACGACGACGGCTCGGCTGCCGGGGACCGTTACTACGACGAGGGCTCGGCTGCCGGGGACCATTACTACGACGAGGGCTCGGCTGCCGGGGAAACAATTGTCGACGAGGGCTCGGCTGCCGGGGACCATTACTAAGACGAGGGCTCGGCTACCAGGGACCATTACTACGACGAGGGCTCGGCTGCCAGGGACCGTTACTACGACGAGGGCTCGGCTGCCGGGGACCGTTACTACGACGAGGGCTCGGCTGCCGGGGACCGTTACTACGACGAGGGCTCGGCTGCCGGGGACCATTACTACGACGAGGGCTCGGCTGCCGGGGACCGTTACTACGACGAGGGCTCGGCTGCCGGGGACCATTACTACGACGAGGGCTCGGCTGCCGGGGAAACAATTGTCGACGAGGGCTCGGCTGCCGGGGACCATTACTACGACGAGGGCTCGGCTGCCGGGGACCGTTACTACGACGAGGGCTCGGCTGCCGGGGACCATTACTACGACGAGGGCTCGGCTGCCGGGGGACCGTTACTACGACGAGGGCTCGGCTGCCGGGGACCATTACTACGACGAGGGCTCGGCTGCCGGGGACCATTACTACGACGAGGGCTCGGCTGCCGGGGACCGTTACTACGACGAGGGCTCGGCTGCCGGGGACCGTTACTACGACGAGGGCTCGGCTGCCGGGGACCGTTATTACGACGAGGGCTCGGCTGCCGGGGACCATTACTACGACGAGGGCTCGGCTGCCGTGGAAACAATTGTCGACGAGGGCTCGGCTGCCGGGGACCATTACTATGACGAGGGCTCGGCTGCCGGGGACCATTACTACGACGAGGGCTTGGCTGCCGGGGACCGTTACTACGACGAGGGCTCGGCTGCCGGGGACCGTTACTACGACGAGGGCTCGGCTGCCGGGGAAACAATTGTCGACGAGGGCTCGGCTGCCGGGGACCATTACTACGACGACGGCTCGGCTGCCGGGGACCGTTACTACGACGAGGGCTCGGCTGCCGGGGACCATTACTACGACGAGGGCTCGGCTGCCGGGGAAAAAATTGTCGACGAGGGCTCGGCTGCCGGGGACCATTACTACGACGAGGGCTCGGCTGCCGGGGACCGTTATTACGACGAGGGCTCGGCTGCCGGGGACCATTACTACGACGAGGGCTCGGCTGCCGTGGAAACAATTGTCGACGAGGGCTCGGCTGCCGGGGACCATTACTATGACGAGGGCTCGGCTGCCGGGGACCATTACTACGACGAGGGCTTGGCTGCCGGGGACCGTTACTACGACGAGGGCTCGGCTGCCGGGGACCGTTACTACGACGAGGGCTCGGCTGCCGGGGAAACAATTGTCGACGAGGGCTCGGCTGCCGGGGACCATTACTACGACGACGGCTCGGCTGCCGGGGACCGTTACTACGACGAGGGCTCGGCTGCCGGGGACCATTACTACGACGAGGGCTCGGCTGCCGGGGAAACAATTGTCGACGAGGGCTCGGCTGCCGGGGACCGTTACTACGACGAGGGCTCGGCTGCCGGGGAAACAATTGTCGACGAGGGCTCGGCTGCCGGGGACCATTACTACGACGACGGCTCGGCTGCCGGGGACCGTTACTACGACGAGGGCTCGGCTGCCGGGGACCATTACTACGACGAGGGCTCGTCTGCCGGGGACCGTTACTACGACGAGGGCTCGGCTGCCGGGGACCATTACTACGACGAGGGCTCGGCTGCCGGGGAAACAATTGTCGACGAGGGCTCGGCTGCCGGGGACCATTACTAAGACGAGGGCTCGGCTACCAGGGACCATTACTACGACGAGGGCTCGGCTGCCAGGGACCGTTACTACGACGAGGGCTCGGCTGCCGGGGACCGTTACTACGACGAGGGCTCGGCTGCCGGGGACCGTTACTACGACGAGGGCTCGGCTGCCGGGGACCATTACTACGACGAGGGCTCGGCTGCCGGGGACCGTTACTACGACGAGGGCTCGGCTGCCGGGGACCATTACTACGACGAGGGCTCGGCTGCCGGGGAAACAATTGTCGACGAGGGCTCGGCTGCCGGGGACCATTACTACGACGAGGGCTCGGCTGCCGGGGACCGTTACTACGACGAGGGCTCGGCTGCCGGGGACCATTACTACGACGAGGGCTCGGCTGCCGGGGACCGTTACTACGACGAGGGCTCGGCTGCCGGGGACCATTACTACGACGAGGGCTCGGCTGCCGGGGAAACAATTGTCGACGAGGGCTCGGCTGCCGGGGACCATTACTACGACGAGGGCTCGGCTGCCGGGGACCGTTACTACGATGAGGGCTCGGCTGCCGGGGACCGTTATTATGACGAGGGCTCGGCTGCCGGGGATCATTACTACGACGAGGGCTCGGCTGCCGGGGACCATTACTACGACGAGGGCTCGTCTGCCGGGGATCGTTACTACGACGAGGGCTCGGCTGCCGGGGAAAAAATTGTCGACGAGGGCTCGACTGCCGGGGACCATTACTACGACGAGGGCTCGTCTGCCGGGGACCGTTACTACGACGAGGGCTCGGCTGCCGGGGAAACAATTGTTGACGAGGGCTCGGCTGCCGGGGACCATTACTACGACGAGGGCTCGGCTGCCGGGGAAAAAATTGTCGACGAGGGCTCGGCTGCCGGGGACCATTACTACGACGAGGGCTCGGCTGCCGGGGACCGTTACTACGACGAGGGCTCGGCTGCCGGGGACCGTTACTACGACGAGGGCTCGGCTGCCGGGGACCGTTATTACGACGAGGGCTCGGCTGCCGGGGACCATTACTACGACGAGGGCTCGGCTGCCGTGGAAACAATTGTCGACGAGGGCTCGGCTGCCGGGGACCATTACTATGACGAGGGCTCGGCTGCCGGGGACCATTACTACGACGAGGGCTTGGCTGCCGGGGACCGTTACTACGACGAGGGCTCGGCTGCCGGGGACCGTTACTACGACGAGGGCTCGGCTGCCGGGGAAACAATTGTCGACGAGGGCTCGGCTGCCGGGGACCATTACTACGACGACGGCTCGGCTGCCGGGGAAAAAATTGTCGACGAGGGCTCGACTGCCGGGGACCATTACTACGACGAGGGCTCGGCTGCCAGGGACCTTTACTACGACGAGGGCTCGGCTGCCGGGGACCATTACTACGACGAGGGCTCGGCTGCCGGGGACCGTTACTACGACGAGGGCTCGGCTGCCAGGGAAACAATTGTCGACGAGGGCTCGGCTGCCGGGGATCATTACTACGACGAGGGCTCGGCTGCCGGGGACCATTACTACGACGAGGGCTCGGCTGCCGGGGACCGTTACTACGACGAGGGCTCGGCTGCCGGGGACCGTTACTACGACGAGGGCTCGGCTGCCGGGGACCATTAATACGACGAGGGCTCGTCTGCCGGGGACCGTTACTACGACGAGGGCTCGGCTGCCGGGGACCATTACTACGACGAGGGCTCGGCTGCCGGGGAAACAATTGTCGACGAGGGCTCGGCTGCCGGGGACCATTACTACGACGAGGGCTCGGCTACCAGGGACCATTACTACGACGAGGGCTCGGCTGCCAGGGACCGTTACTACGACGAGGGCTCGGCTGCCGGGGACCGTTACTACGACGAGGGCTCGGCTGCCGGGGACCGTTACTACGACGAGGGCTCGGCTGCCGGGGACCGTTACTACGACGAGGGCTCGGCTGCCGGGGACCATTACTACGACGAGGGCTCGGCTGCCGGGGAAACAATTGTCGACGAGGGCTCGGCTGCCGGGGACCATTACTACGACGAGGGCTCGGCTGCCGGGGACCGTTACTACGACGAGGGCTCGGCTGCCGGGGACCATTACTACGACGAGGGCTCGGCTGCCGGGGACCGTTACTACGACGAGGGCTCGGCTGCCGGGGACCATTACTACGACGAGGGCTCGGCTGCCGGGGAAACAATTGTCGACGAGGGCTCGGCTGCCGGGGACCATTACTACGACGAGGGCTCGGCTGCCGGGGACCGTTACTACGATGAGGGCTCGGCTGCCGGGGACCGTTATTACGACGAGGGCTCGGCTGCCGGGGATCATTACTACGACGAGGGCTCGGCTGCCGGGGACCATTACTACGACGAGGGCTCGTCTGCCGGGGATCGTTACTACGACGAGGGCTCGGCTGCCGGGGACCATTACTACGACGAGGGCTCGTCTGCCGGTGACCGTTACTACGACGAGGGCTCGGCTGCCGGGGACCATTACTACGACGAGGGCTCGGCTGCCGGGGGAAACAATTGTCGACGAGGGCTCGGCTGCCAGGGCCAATACTACGACGAGGGCTCGGCTGCCGGGGACCATTACTACGACGAGGGCTCGGCTGCCGGGGACCGTTACTACGACGAGGGCTCGGCTGCCGGGGACCGTTACTACGACGAGGGCTCGGCTGCCGGGGACCGTTACTACGACGAGGGCTCGGCTGCCGGGGACCATTACTACGACGAGGGCTCGGCTGCCGGGGACCGTTACTACGACGAGGGCTCGGCTGCCGGGGACCGTTACTACGACGAGGGCTCGGCTGCCGGGGACCGTTACTACGACGAGGGCTCGGCTGCCGGGGACCATTACTACGACGAGGGCTCGGCTGCCGGGGACCGTTACTACGACGAGGGCTCGGCTGCCGGGGACCATTACTACGACGAGGGCTCGGCTGCCGTGGAAACAATTGTCGACGAGGGCTCGGCTGCCGGGGACCATTACTATGACGAGGGCTCGGCTGCCGGGGACCATTACTACGACGAGGGCTTGGCTGCCGGGGACCATTACTACGACGAGGGCTCGGCTGCCGGGTAAACAATTGTCGACGAGGGCTCGACTGCCGGGGACCATTACTACGACGAGGGCTCGGCTGCCGGGGAAACAATTGTCGACGAGGGCTCGGCTGCCGGGGACCATTACTACGACGAGGGCTCGGCTGCCGGGGAAAAAATTGTCGACGAGGACTCGGCTGCCGGGGACCATTACTACGACGAGGGCTCCGCTGCCAGGGACCGTTACTACGACGAGGGCTCGGCTGCCGGGGACCATTACTACGACGAGGGCTCGGCTGCCGGGGACCGTTACTACGACGAGGGCTCGGCTGCCGGGGAAACAATTGTCGACGAGGGCTCGGCTGCCGGGGATCATTACTACGACGAGGGCTCGGCTGCCGGGGACCGTTACTACGACGAGGGCTCGGCTGCCGCGGACCGTTACTACGACGAGGGCTCGGCTGCCGGGGACCGTTATTACGACGAGGGCTCGGCTGCCGGGGACCGTTACTACGACGAGGGCTCGTCTGCCGGGGACCGTTACTACGACGAGGGCTCGGCTACCAGGGACCATTACTACGACGAGGGCTCGGCTGCCAGGGACCGTTACTACGACGAGGGCTCGGCTGCCGGGGACCGTTACTACGACGAGGGCTCGGCTGCCGGGGACCATTACTACGACGAGGGCTCGGCTGCCGGGGACCATTACTACGACAAGGACTCGGCTGCCGGGGACCGTTACTACGACGAGGGCTCGGCTGCCGGGGACCGTTATTACGACGAGGGCTCGACTGCCGGGGACCATTACTACAACGAGGGCTCGGCTGCCGGGGAAACAATTGTTGACGAGGGCTCGGCTGCCGGGGACCATTACTACGACGAGGGCTCGGCTGCCGGGGACCGTTACTACGACGAGGGCTCGGCTGCCGGGGACCGTTACTACGACGAGGGCTCGGCTGCCGGGGACCGTTATTATGACGAGGGCTCGGCTGCCGGGGACCATTACTACGACGAGGGCTCGGCTGCCGGGGACCGTTACTACGACGAGGGCTTGGCTGCCGGGGACCGTTACTACGACGAGGGCTCGGCTGCCGGGGACCATTACTACGACGAGGGCTCGTCTGCCGGGGACCGTTACTACGACGAGGGCTCGGCTGCCGGGGACCATTACTACGACGAGGGCTCGGCTGCCGTGGAAACAATTGTCGACGAGGGCTCGGCTGCCGGGGACCATTACTATGACGAGGGCTCGGCTGCCGGGGACCATTACTACGACGAGGGCTTGGCTGCCGGGGACCGTTACTACGACGAGGGCTCGGCTGCCGGGGACCGTTACTACGACGAGGGCTCGGCTGCCGGGGAAACAATTGTCGACGAGGGCTCGGCTGCCGGGGACCATTACTACGACGACGGCTCGGCTGCCGGGGAAAAATTTGTCGACGAGGGCTCGGCTGCCGGGGACCATTACTACGACGAGGGCTCGGCTGCCAGGGACCGTTACTACGACGAGGGCTCGGCTGCCGGGGACCGTTACTACGACGAGGGCTCGGCTGCCGGGGACCGTTACTACGACGAGGGCTCGGCTGCCGGGGACCGTTACTACGACGAGGGCTAGACTGCCGGGGAAACAATTGTCGACGAGGGCTCGGCTGCCGGGGATCATTACTACGACGAGGGCTCGGCTGCCGGGGACCATTACTACGACGAGGGCTCGGCTGCCGGGGACCGTTACTACGACGAGGGCTCGGCTGCCGGGGACCATTACTACGACGAGGGCTCGTCTGCCGGGGACCGTTACTACGACGAGGGCTCGGCTGCCGGGGACCGTTACTTCGACGAGGGCTCGGCTGCCGGGGAAACAATTGTCGACGAGGGCTCGGCTGCCGGGGATCATTACTACGACGGGGGCTCGGCTGCCGGGGACCGTTACTACGACGAGGGCTCGGCTGCCGGGGACCGTTACTACGACGAGGGCTCGGCTGCCGGGGACCATTACTACGACGAGGGCTCGTCTGCGGGGGACCGTTACTACGACGAGGGCTCGGCTGCCGGGGACCATTACTACGACGAGGGCTCGGCTGCCGGGGAAACAATTGTCGACGAGGGCTCGGCTGCCGGGGACCATTACTACGACGAGGGCTCGGCTACCAGGGACCATTACTACGACGAGGGCTCGGCTGCCAGGGACCGTTACTACGACGAGGGCTCGGCTGTCGGGGACCGTTACTACGACGAGGGCTCGGCTGCCGGGGACCGTTACTACGACGAGGGCTCGGCTGCCGGGGACCATTACTACGACGAGGGCTCGGCTGCCGGGGACCGTTACTACGACGAGGGCTCGGCTGCCGGGGACCATTACTACGACGAGGGCTCGACTGCCGGGGACCATTACTACAACGAGGGCTCGGCTGCCGGGGAAAAAATTGTCGACGAGGGCTCGACTGCCGGGGACCATTACTACGACGAGGGCTCGTCTGCCGGGGACCGTTACTACGACGAGGGCTCGGCTGCCGGGGAAACAATTGTTGACGAGGGCTCGGATGCCGGGGACCATTACTACGACGAGGGCTCGGCTGCCGGGGAAACAATTGTCGACGAGGGCTCGGCTGCCGGGGACCATTACTACGACGAGGGCTCGGCTGCCGGGGACCGTTACTACGACGAGGGCTCGGCTGCCGGGGACCGTTACTACGACGAGGGCTCGGCTGCCGGGGACCGTTACTACGACGAGGGCTCGGCTGCCGGGGACCGTTACTACGACGAGGGCTCGGCTGCCGGGGACCGTTACTTCGACGAGGGCTCGGCTGCCGGGGAAACAATTGTCGACGAGGGCTCGGCTGCCGGGGATCATTACTACGACGGGGGCTCGGCTGCCGGGGACCGTTACTACGACGAGGGCTCGGCTGCCGGGGACCGTTACTACGACGAGGGCTCGGCTGCCGGGGACCATTACTACGACGAGGGCTCGTCTGCGGGGGACCGTTACTACGACGAGGGCTCGGCTGCCGGGGACCATTACTACGACGAGGGCTCGGCTGCCGGGGAAACAATTGTCGACGAGGGCTCGGCTGCCGGGGACCATTACTACGACGAGGGCTCGGCTACCAGGGACCATTACTACGACGAGGGCTCGGCTGCCAGGGACCGTTACTACGACGAGGGCTCGGCTGTCGGGGACCGTTACTACGACGAGGGCTCGGCTGCCGGGGACCGTTACTACGACGAGGGCTCGGCTGCCGGGGACCATTACTACGACGAGGGCTCGGCTGCCGGGGACCGTTACTACGACGAGGGCTCGGCTGCCGGGGACCATTACTACGACGAGGGCTCGACTGCCGGGGACCATTACTACAACGAGGGCTCGGCTGCCGGGGAAAAAATTGTCGACGAGGGCTCGACTGCCGGGGACCATTACTACGACGAGGGCTCGTCTGCCGGGGACCGTTACTACGACGAGGGCTCGGCTGCCGGGGAAACAATTGTTGACGAGGGCTCGGATGCCGGGGACCATTACTACGACGAGGGCTCGGCTGCCGGGGAAACAATTGTCGACGAGGGCTCGGCTGCCGGGGACCATTACTACGACGAGGGCTCGGCTGCCGGGGACCGTTACTACGACGAGGGCTCGGCTGCCGGGGACCGTTACTACGACGAGGGCTCGGCTGCCGGGGACCGTTACTACGACGAGGGCTCGGCTGCCGGGGACCGTTACTACGACGAGGGCTCGGCTGCCGGGGACCATTACTACGACGAGGGCTCGGCTGCCGTGGAAACAATTGTCGACGAGGGCTCGGCTGCCGGGGACCATTACTATGACGAGGGCTCGGCTGCCGGGGACCATTACTACGACGAGGGCTTGGCTGCCGGGGACCGTTACTACGACGAGGGCTCGGCTGCCGGGGACCGTTACTACGACGAGGGCTCGGCTGCCGGGGAAACTATTGTCGACGAGGGCTCGGCTGCCGGGGACCATTACTACGACGACGGCTCGGCTGCCGGGGACCGTTACTACGACGAGGGCTCGGCTGCCGGGGACCGTTACTACGACGAGGGCTCGGCTGCCGGGGACCGTTACTACGACGAGGGCTCGGCTGCCGGGGACCATTACTACGACGAGGGCTCGGCTGCCGGGGACCATTACTACGACGAGGGCTTGGCTGCCGGGGACCATTACTACGACGAGGGCTCGGCTGCCGGGTAAACAATTGTCGACGAGGGCTCGACTGCCGGGGACAATTACTACGACGAGGGCTCGGCTGCCGGGGAAAAAATTGTCGACGAGGGCTCGGCTGCCGGGGACCATTACTACGACGAGGGCTCGTCTGCCGGGGACCGTTACTACGACGAGGGCTCGGCTACCAGGGACCATTACTACGACGAGGGCTCGTCTGCCGGGGACCGTTACTACGACGAGGGCTCGGCTACCAGGGACCATTACTACGACGAGGGCTCGGCTGCCAGGGACCGTTACTACGACGAGGGCTCGGCTGCCGGGGACCGTTACTACGACGAGGGCTCGGCTGCCGGGGACCGTTACTACGACGAGGGCTCGGCTGCCGGGGACCATTACTACGACAAGGACTCGGCAGCCGGGGACCGTTACTACGACGAGGGCTCGGCTGCCGGGGACCGTTATTACGACGAGGGCTCGACTGCCGGGGACCATTACTACAACGAGGGCTCGGCTGCCGGGGAAAAAATTGTCGACGAGGGCTCGACTGCCGGGGACCATTACTACGACGAGGGCTCGTCTGCCGGGGACCGTTACTACGACGAGGGCTCGGCTGCCGGGGAAACAATTGTTGACGAGGGCTCGGCTGCCGGGGACCATTACTACGACGAGGGCTCGGCTGCCGGGGAAACAATTGTCGACGAGGGCTCGGCTGCCGGGGACCATTACTACGACGAGGGCTCGGCTGCCGGGGACCATTACTACGACGAGGGCTCGGCTGCCGGGGACCGTTACTACGACGAGGGCTCGGCTGCCGGGGACCGTTACTACGACGAGGGCTCGGCTGCCGGGGACCGTTATTACGACGAGGGCTCGGCTGCCGGGGACCATTACTACGACGAGGGCTCGGCTGCCGGGGACCGTTACTACGACGAGGGCTTGGCTGCCGGGGACCGTTACTACGACGAGGGCTCGGCTGCCGGGGACCATTACTACGACGAGGGCTCGTCTGCCGGGGACCGTTACTACGACGAGGGCTCGGCTGCCGGGGACCATTACTACGACGAGGGCTCGGCTGCCGTGGAAACAATTGTCGACGAGGGCTCGGCTGCCGGGGACCATTACTATGACGAGGGCTCGGCTGCCGGGGACCATTACTACGACGAGGGCTTGGCTGCCGGGGACCGTTACTACGACGAGGGCTCGGCTGCCGGGGACCGTTAGTACGACGAGGGCTCGGCTGCCGGGGAAACAATTGTCGACGAGGGCTCGGCTGCCGGGGACCATTACTACGACGACGGCTCGGCTGCCGGGGAAAAAATTGTCGACGAGGGCTCGGCTGCCGGGGACCATTACTACGACGAGGGCTCGGCTGCCAGGGACCTTTACTACGACGAGGGCTCGGCTGCCGGGGACCATTACTACGACGAGGGCTCGGCTGCCGGGGACCGTTACTACGACGAGGGCTCGGCTGCCGGGGAAACAATTGTCGACGAGGGCTCGGCTGCCGGGGATCATTACTACGACGAGGGCTCGGCTGCCGGGGACCGTTACTACGACGAGGGCTCGGCTGCCGGGGACCGTTACTACGACGAGGGCTCGGCTGCCGGGGACCATTACTACGAGGAGGGCTCGTCTGCCGGGGACCGTTACTACGACGAGGGCTCGGCTGCCGGGGACCATTACTACGACGAGGGCTCGGCTGCCGGGGAAACAATTGTCGACGAGGGCTCGGCTGCCGGGGACCATTACTACGACGAGGGCTCGGCTACCAGGGACCATTACTACGACGAGGGCTCGGCTGCCAGGGACCGTTACTACGACGAGGGCTCGGCTGCCGGGGACCGTTACTACGACGAGGGCTCGGCTGCCGGGGACCATTACTACGACGAGGGCTCGGCTGCCGGGGACCGTTACTACGACGAGGGCTCGGCTGCCGGGGACCATTACTACGACGAGGGCTCGGCTGCCGGGGAAACAATTGTCGACGAGGGCTCGGCTGCCGGGGACCATTACTACGACGAGGGCTCGGCTGCCGGGGACCGTTACTACGACGAGGGCTCGGCTGCCGGGGACCGTTACTACGACGAGGGCTCGGCTGCCGGGGACCATTACTACGATGAGGGCTCGGATGCCGGGGACCGTTACTACGACGAGGGCTCGGCTGCCGGGGACCATTACTACGACGAGGGCTCGGCTGCCGGGGAAACAATTGTCGACGAGGGCTCGGCTGCCGGGGACCATTACTACGACGAGGGCTCGGCTGCCGGGGACCGTTACTACGATGAGGGCTCGGCTGCCGGGGACCGTTATTACGACGAGGGCTCGGCTGCCGGGGATCATTACTACGACGAGGGCTCGGCTGCTGGAGACCATTACTACGACGAGGGCTCGTCTGCCGGGGATCGTTACTACGACGAGGGCTCGGCTGCCGGGGACCATTACTACGACGAGGGCTCGTCTGCCGGGGACCGTTACTACGACGAGGGCTCGGCTGCCGGGGACCATTACTACGACGAGGGCTCGGCTGCCGGGGAAACAATTGTCGACGAGGACTCGGCTGCCGGGGCCAATACTACGACGAGGGCTCGGCTGCCGGGGACCATTACTACGACGAGGGCTCGGCTGCCGGGGACCGTTACTACGACGAGGGCTCGGCTGCCGGGGACCGTTACTACGACGAGGGCTCGGCTGCCGGGGACCGTTACTACGACGAGGGCTCGGCTGCCGGGGACCATTACTACGACGAGGGCTCGGCTGCCGGGGACCGTTACTACGACGAGGGCTCGGCTGCCGGGGACCGTTATTACGACGAGGGCTCGGCTGCCGGGGACCATTACTACGACGAGGGCTCGTCTGCCGGGGACCGTTACTACGACGAGGGCTCGGCTACCAGGGACCATTACTACGACGAGGGCTCGGCTGCCAGGGACCGTTACTACGACGAGGGCTCGGCTGCCGGGGACCGTTACTACGACGAGGGCTCGGCTGCCGGGGACCGTTACTACGACGAGGGCTCGGCTGCCGGGGACCATTATAACGACAAGGACTCGGCTGCCGGGGACCGTTACTACGACGAGGGCTCGGCTGCCGGGGACCGTTATTACGACGAGGGCTCGACTGCCGGGGACCATTACTACAACGAGGGCTCGGCTGCCGGGGAAAAAATTGTCGACGAGGGCTCGACTGCCGGGGACCATTACTACGACGAGGGCTCATCTGCCGGGGACCGTTACTACGACGAGGGCTCGGCTGCCGGGGAAACAATTGTTGACGAGGGCTCGGCTGCCGGGGACCATTACTACGACGAGGGCTCGGCTGCCGGGGAAACAATTGTCGACGAGGGCTCGGCTGCCGGGGACCATTACTACGACGAGGGCTCGGCTGCCGGGGACCATTACTACGACGAGGGCTCGGCTGCCGGGGACCGTTACTACGACGAGGGCTCGGCTGCCGGGGACCGTTACTACGACGAGGGCTCGGCTGCCGGGGACCGTTATTACGACGAGGGCTCGGCTGCCGGGGACCATTACTACGACGAGGGCTCGGCTGCCGGGGACCGTTACTACGACGAGGGCTTGGCTGCCGGGGACCGTTACTACGACGAGGGCTCGGCTGCCGGGGACCATTACTACGACGAGGGCTCGGCTGCCGGGGACCGTTACTACGACGAGGGCTCGGCTGCTGGGGACCATTACTACGACGAGGGCTCGGCTGCCGTGGAAACAATTGTCGACGAGGGCTCGGCTGCCGGGGACCATTACTATGACGAGGGCTCGGCTGCCGGGGACCATTACTACGACGAGGGCTTGGCTGCCGGGGACCGTTACTACGACGAGGGCTCGGCTGCCGGGGACCGTTACTACGACGAGGGCTCGGCTGCCGGGGAAACAATTGTCGACGAGGGCTCGGCTGCCGGGGACCATTACTACGACGACGGCTCGGCTGCCGGGGAAAAAATTGTCGACGAGGGCTCGACTGCCGGGGACCATTACTACGACGAGGGCTCGGCTGCCAGGGACCATTACTACGACGAGGGCTCGGCTGCCGGGGACCGTTACTACGACGAGGGCTCGGCTGCCGGGGAAACAATTGTCGACGAGGGCTCGGCTGCCGGGGATCATTACTACGACGAGGGCTCGGCTGCCGGGGACCATTACTACGACGAGGGCTCAGCTGCCGGGGACCGTTACTACGACGAGGGCTCGGCTGCCGGGGACCGTTACTACGACGAGGGCTCGGCTGCCGGGGACCATTACTACGACGAGGGCTCGTCTGCCGGGGACCGTTACTACGACGAGGGCTCGGCTGCCGGGGACCATTACTACGACGAGGGCTCGGCTGCCGGGGAAACAATTGTCGACGAGGGCTCGGCTGCCGGGGACCATTACTACGACGAGGGCTCGGCTACCAGGGACCATTACTACGACGAGGGCTCGGCTGCCAGGGACCGTTACTACGACGAGGGCTCGGCTGCCGGGGACCGTTACTACGACGAGGGCTCGGCTGCCGGGGACCGTTACTACGACGAGGGCTCGGCTGCTGGGGACCATTACTACGACGAGGGCTCGGCTGCCGGGGACCGTTACTACGACGAGGGCTCGGCTGCCGGGGACCATTACTACGACGAGGGCTCGGCTGCCGGGGAAACAATTGTCGACGAGGGCTCGGCTGCCGGGGACCATTACTACGACGAGGGCTCGGCTGCCGGGGACCGTTACTACGACGAGGGCTCGGCTGCCGGGGACCGTTACTACGACGAGGGCTCGGCTGCCGGGGACCGTTACTACGACGAGGGCTCGGCTGCCGGGGACCGTTACTACGACGAGGGCTCGGCTGCCGGGGACCATTACTACGACGAGGGCTCGGCTGCCGTGGAAACAATTGTCGACGAGGGCTCGGCTGCCGGGGACCATTACTATTACGAGGGCTCGGCTGCCGGGGACCATTACTACGACGAGGGCTTGGCTGCCGGGGACCATTACTACGACGAGGGCTCGGCTGCCGGGTAAACAATTGTCGACGAGGGCTCGACTGCCGGGGACCATTACTACGACGAGGGCTCGGCTGCCGGGGAAACAATTGTCGACGAGGGCTCGGCTGCCGGGGACCATTACTACGACGAGGGCTCGGCTGCCGGGGAAAAAATTGTCGACGAGGACTCGGCTGCCGGGGACCATTACTACGACGAGGGCTCCGCTGCCAGGGACCGTTACTACGACGAGGGCTCAGCTGCCGGGGACCATTACTACGACGAGGGCTCGGCTGCCGGGGACCGTTACTACGACGAGGGCTCGGCTGCCGGGGAAACAATTGTCGACGAGGGCTCGGCTGCCGGGGATCATTACTACGACGAGGGCTCGGCTGCCGGGGACCGTTACTACGACGAGGGCTCGGCTGCCGCGGACCGTTACTACGACGAGGGCTCGGCTGCCGGGGACCGTTATTACGACGAGGGCTCGGCTGCCGGGGACCATTACTACGACGAGGGCTCGTCTGCCGGGGACCGTTACTACGACGAGGGCTCGGCTACCAGGGACCATTACTACGACGAGGGCTCGGCTGCCAGGGACCGTTACTACGACGAGGGCTCGGCTGCCGGGGACCGTTACTACGACGAGGGCTCGGCTGCCGGGGACCGTTACTACGACGAGGGCTCGGCTGCCGGGGACCATTACTACGACGAGGGCTCGTCTGCCGGGGACCGTTACTACGACGAGGGCTCGGCTGCCGGGGACCATTACTACGACGAGGGCTCGGCTGCCGGGGAAACAATTGTCGACGAGGGCTCGGCTGCCGGGGACCATTACTACGACGAGGGCTCGGCTACCAGGGACCATTACTACGACGAGGGCTCGGCTGCCAGGGACCGTTACTACAACGAGGGCTCGGCTGCCGGGGACCGTTACTACGACGAGGGCTCGGCTGCCGGGGACCATTACTACGACGAGGGCTCGGCTGCCGGGGACCGTTACTACGACGAGGGCTCGGCTGCCGGGGACCATTACTACGACGAGGGCTCGGCTGCCGGGGAAACAATTGTCGACGAGGGCTCGGCTGCCGGGGACCATTACTACGACGAGGGCTCAGCTGCCGGGGACCGTTACTACGACGAGGGCTCGGCTGCCGCGGACCGTTACTACGACGAGGGCTCGGCTGCCGGTGACCATTACTACGATGAGGGCTCGGATGCCGGGGACCGTTACTACGACGAGGGCTCGGCTGCCGGGGACCATTACTACGACGAGGGCTCGGCTGCCGGGGAAACAATTGTCGACGAGGGCTCGGCTGCCGGGGACCATTACTACGACGAGGGCTCGGCTGCCGGGGACCGTTACTACGATGAGGGCTCGGCTGCCGGGGACCGTTATTACGACGAGGGCTCGGCTGCCGGGGATCATTACTACGACGAGGGCTCGGCTGCCGGGGACCATTACTACGACGAGGGCTCGTCTGCCGGGGATCGTTACTACGACGA